>NW_008580636.1:0-27608 GCF_000691845.1 Merops nubicus | reverse complement strand
TTCCCTTGAAATCAGTTTTCCTGAAAGATTTCCTCATTTGTCCAATGTCATGCATATATCTGCCAGTAGATCCTATTTCCAACAAATAGTACATTTCGGCATGAAGATACTTCAAAGATTCCTTTGTTTACCCTATTAAAGAAGATCTACTAGACTTAGATAGTCTTATCAGTTCAAGTCTCTATATATGCCTCCTGAACTCTCTTAAACTGAGATCTAAGTCGTGCTGGTAGCTCTAAATCTTCAAGTGTTTCCTCCTTATTCACAGTCTAACTCTTAAAGCAATCCTTTTCTTTTTTTCCTGTTTTATCTGTTCTCCTTCTTAAATATTTGTTCCATATGTGTTATTTTTTTTCTACCCTCCCTTTTTTTTTTCATTTTGGTTTCTATACTTTTCTCCAACTTGTCTCTTTCTACTAAATATACTCTTCTTTCCTTTACATCTTCCACCTCTAGTCCATTGAGTTAATTTTATGTCATTTTTGGTCAGCCCACCTACCTCTCACTTTTGACTGAATCACCCACTCACTTTCTCTCTTTATGTTGATTTTAGAGTATATTTAGATTAGAAATTAGAGCAACCTGGTCTAGTGGGAGATGTCCCTGCCCATGGCAAGTGTGTTGGAACTAGATGATCTTTAAGGTCCTTTCCAACCCAAACCATTCTATGATTTTCTCTATTTCTTTCCCCTCAATGTCCCAGGACTTCTGTATTGTATATCCTTCTGGATACACAAGAAATTCAGCATTCCAAAACAATGCTGATAAAGGATGCTGATGTCTCTTTTTCCCTCCATTTCTGTCTACACAACTCAGGTAAAGTAGGAAACTAAGCACCAAACAGTGGCACAGAACCAGTGGAAATGGAGACCTAGGTATAAATATAGACAGTGGGAATTAAAAGTACAGGCAAGGAGTAATACGAGGAACAATCACCTTCTCCACTGCTGAGAAAGACCTGACAGCAGTTTCTTTAAAGCCTGTCAGTGCCCCTCTAATAGGCAAAAGATGTCAGGTTTGCATTATAGAAGACTATACTCAAGTACCACGTATTTACTCTCTTGAAAACATATACTGAGTTACATCTACTAATTTTATTTTTGCTCCCTGCTAACTCCTAAGTGTCTCTTAGAAGATAACCACCTAAATCTGAAACTGCCTAGTTTGGGTTCTAAGGTTGCCTTTGTCCCTTTTCGAAATATTGACTGTCAGTGCCCTAACTATAACCTGTACATCTTGTGCTAGATCAGATTTTGCTGTTTGGAAGGTCAATGCTTTCTCCTCCTTCATCTGCAGTTTTCTTTCTTGTTCTGCTCTTAATGACTTCTTCAGGTTTGTTGCATTGTGTAATAGTGTCTCTGTGAATTCTCTTAATCCATTAAAGTACATCAAGTTAGAAAATTATACATTCAAGACATAAAAGCATATCTTAAGCTTTAATTTCAATGCTTAATTTATCACACCCTGTATCTAGAAAATTGTATTTCATTCAGAGCCATAAAATGATACAAAAACACACAGTGAAGATATCCTTTCCTCAGCAGAGCTGTCCTGCTAATGCACCAACAAGGTTACCTCTTGAACTGAATGTTTAAGTCATACTTTTGTTATTCAAAGATTCTTTCCATGTGGCTTTCTTTTACAAGCCTATCTAGTCCAACCTTAACACACCTTCAAGTCACCTAAAATGCAGCAGACCTTCTACTGACTAAATAAATAATAAAGAAAAAACAGACTCTCCCGTCTCAAACCTGCTGTCACTTTGCTTCCTGGTATTTTAAAAATAATACCCACACCAGCCGAAGCATGCACTAACCTATCACACCAGGCTGCTAATGCCAAGTGCATTTTCTCATCAAAGCAGACCTACATGCAACTTCAGTCCCATGTAACAGCTTAAATGTGACTTAGCATGGTCAGAAGGATGAGGAAGGTGATTCTCCCCATCTGATCTTTTCTTGTGAGACCTCACTTGGAGCACTGCATCCAGCTCTAGGCCCCCAACACAAGAAGAACATAGACCTGTAGGAGCAGGGCCAGAGGAGGCCACAAAGATGATCAGAGGGCTAGAACTCCTCTGCTACGAAGACAGGCTGAGAGAGTTGGGGCTGGAGAAGACTCTGCAGAGATCTTATCACAGCCTTCCAGTATCTGAAGAGGGCCTACAAGAAATCTGTAGAGGGACTTTTTACAAGGGCTTGTAGTGATATGACAAGGGAAAATGTGTTCAAACTGGAAGAGGGTACATTTAGGTGGGATGTAAGGAAGAAGTTCTTCACTCTGAGGGTGGTGAGACACTGGTGCAGATTGCTGAGGCAATCTGTGGACGCTCCATCACTGGAGGTGTTCAAGACTAGGTTGGATGGAGCCTTGCACAACCTGATCTAATGGGAGGTGTTCCTGCCCATGGCAGCAGGGTTAGAACTAGGTGAACTTTAAGGTCCCTTCCAACCCAACCTGTTCTACAACTCTATGATTAAATATTTTATTTTTATTCCCTATAGAAGAATCCATTCAATTATACATTCAATGTACTGTCTGCAGCCATTCCCAACAGCTCCAGACACATTAAGATGCACAATGTGAAGATGGATAGATCATCCAATGGTTACAACTAAGCAGTCTTCAGGTTGCTCTAAACTTCTTCCAGCTGATAACTCACAGTTCTGTCCTTTCTTCCTCCCTGGCACATCTCCACTCCAAAGCTTGATGAGAGGTTAGCTCTGAGCTACAAGCATCTTTTTCAAACCACCACGATATTCTTACACAGCAGCAACCTACAACTTGCTCCTGAAGATACTTATGTAAAGCAGCACAGAAATGATGGACAGATTTTCTCAATCTAAAATCAGACCCAAAATGCAACTGTACTGAGCTGTACAGAGCTGCCCTAAATTTCAGCAATTTCTCAAATTAATAGAACAAATTATACTTCATCAGAATTAGAAGAGTATAGAGATGACTTTCCTTTTCAAGGTTATGTTTAGGATTAACTGCTTAATTGCCATTTTCTTGACGCTGGAAAAAGTCAATGTCAAGTTTGCTGGGAAATTAAATCATTAGAACTATGCTTCTTAAAACACGCAAGCAAGGCAAGTCATCCCCTCTGCCTCTGTCTGCTCCTGTGGGAAGGAAAAAACTTCAAAGACCAAACAATTGAGGAAAAATCTCCATCACAGAACCTACCCAGATTTTAGCACAAATGGGGAAGACCTCACTCAGTGTGTGACCAAATACCAACCAACCCTCTCACCATGCTTGTGGTTATGTGTTCAGCTGCAGGTCTTTGCTTTCACAGAACAGAACATCACTTCTGATACCTGTACCATGAAATCAAGTACGCAGGCAGCAAATGAAAACTCCTCAACTATCTTAAAGAGCAGCTGAGATCCATAAAGGAGGCAGGAGTGGATTAGAGCACAGGCCCCATAAAACACACTGAGTCTGTGAGGATTTTTTTATTTTTATGAGACCAATAAGCTGCTCCATAGCTTTCTGTATTTCATGTATCTGGACAGGAATGGATGAGCTGCAAAAGTAGGGCAGAACAGTTGTTTTTTTTTCTGCTAATTCTCAGCAGGCTTTTCTGAGCTTAGAAGATTTTTACCTCAAATCCTATAAAAAAAAAAAAAAATCCATCTGCCCAAACTGTGCTGCACTTGGACTATTTTTATGCTGGGCAAAATGTTAATACTGCAGGTTCTGCTGATATTATCTGACCTCAGGACAAGTCCCATTGATTTTCTTACTCAGCAGAACCAGGAACAACATTTGACCCTGACATATACTCTCTGCCAATGATTTGGTTTATATCTGTGTTTCTCTTCAGTGTCCTGGCACACAGTGGGATCCAACACCCTCCTGGACCCTCATTTCTCTCCTAAATAGTCATGCAAAAGCTTGTTCTTTTTTCTCTCTTGACTTGTAATCTATATTCCAGCCATTTTATGCCCTTTACTGTACTTCTACAATCTCAATGGTATTTTTCCCTTTAATAAGGTTATCAGAACAGCACAGAGAATTGGATTCTGTGTACTTAGAAGTAGCACCCAATAATGTGCCAAAAGATTGTCTGCCAATAATTCTATGCCAAAAATAAAAAGCAACAATTTTGCTTTCTCACTTCTTGTGAGAAACTTTCTTTACTTCTTGTAAACTACCAATAGTTTAAGTCCATTACCCATAACTAAACTGAGATTTTCCTTCCTGTAATCCATGGTATTTTTATCTGCAGACATTTATTACCTTTCCTTTTACACACAGAGATTTGGGAAAAAAAAAAATTAAAATCAATACGAAGGAAGTTCAAATATAATGTGCACATGTGAAAGCACACAAAGAAAATACAAAATAAACATTAAGAAGAAAAGTGTGCATTAATTGCTATAGAGCACCCTATATGGGGTTTTAATCCAAATGAATGAAGAGGAACAAAATGACCTAACATGAGGTGTCAGAAAGATGGAGAAGGGAACTAGAGCTTTAAAATGAACAGCTGAGAAATACAAGAGAAATTTAAAAATTTTACCTAAGACCGTTCAGCTTGGAGAAAAGAAGGCTCTGTTTATTCACAATGAGGGTGGTGAACCCCTGGACCAGGCTGCCCAAAGAGGTGGTCGCTGCCCCATCCCTGGAACCATTCCAGGTGAGGTTGGACGGGGCCCTGTGCAACCTGCTCTAGTTGCAGATGTCCCCGCTCAGTGCAGGGAGGGTGGATTAGATGAGCTTTAAAGGCCCATTCCAACCCAAACCAGTCCGTGATACCATAAGACTTATAAAGGAGTGAGACAGAACAAAGACACAAAAGATCACAGATCAGTCTATTGCACCAATGAATGAGAACCTATGAGCCATGATAGCCAGTGCCCCTCGCCTTCTGTATTGCACACAAGTTATCCTGGTCACCAGTGACCACCAGGTACGTGAGCTGATGCTTGTTGAGTATGCGAGTGAGCAAAATCTAGAAGAGAATGGAGAGAATGGGAAACTTCACAGATTTTGCAGAAGAAAAATCACTTTTCACTTCCACAAAACCTTGCATTCAGTTCTGTTATACTAATTACATACAGAACAATTCCAGATTCTTCTGTGTGAGAGAGTATTTGTACACAAGGTCAGATCCTGACAGGGTAAAGGTTCAATCAGAAAGGATGAGACATAGTAATAGAAGAAGTAATAATAGAAGATGCTGTGAGGTACCAAGAAAAAAACAACCAGCCAATCCGGACAACACTATGGGGAAGGGCCCAGAGAAGAACAAGCAACAATAACTATTGCAACCCAGGGAGACTTTAAGAAAGGGTTGAAGTCTCTGATCCAAGTCCACATCCCCACCTACATACACAGATCACTTCTGCATCCTCCTCCATCATTCCTCACAGCCTCTAGCACTCACTGCTACTATTGCTAGTGGAGAACAGGACTTAGCTCCAGGCAGCTGGAGGGGTTGCAAGGAGCAGAGCAAGAGGAAGGTGAGATGGGACCAGTGAACAGCATCTCTCAACTCACTACTTGGAGAAGAACAGTGGCACAGAGTGGTGAACAGACCTTGGAAAATACAAGAACTGTAACATCATATGCAGTATTAAAAAAGGATGTGGTAGCATGGCATAAAACAACTATCCCGTGTTGCACAGGCTGACAGGCACATCTCTGGGTGAGAAGGTGGTCAAGTTATTCAGAAGTTCCCAGAAAAGCACTCACCACAGCTGCCCAGTTCAGGGCCAGCTTCAGCACTGGCAAGACAGCTCTGCTCATATTTGCCAGGGCAATAAGTTCACTTCTGATTTATAGCACGTAAGAGCAACCGAGAAAGCAAAGAAAAGGGGAGATGTGATATATGTGGTGGGGCAGATTATGATCAGAAGCCCAGAGGACAGACTGAGAAGCAACAATTCTCATGCTGTAACAAAGAGGAAAAAGTAGTTTTCTGGAGCTAGGTTGAGGATTTTGAAAATGGGGCAAGACAAAAGCAAGATGGTAATAGAAGCAGTTGATAATATCACAGAAGCAGGAAGTCAGGAGAATTAGGTTCTGTTCACTGTTACATAAAGGACTTCATGATTTTTTGCAAGTATCTTCATTGGTTCCCAAGATGTCAGCAATATCTGGGCTCAGGTGGCCACTGCGAGGTTTAAAGCACTATTGTAAAGGATATTTGGATACTCTCAAGGAAGAAGGCACATATACATATGTATAATTTATTATTTCTAATGGGTGCTGAAGGGAGAGAACCATTTGGCTTTAAGTCTACATTACGCAAATCTGTTTTCAAATTTCTCTTCAGAATTCTTAAAACCTCAGTGACACCAAATATTTAGGTCTTTAATTTAGTAAGAGTTCAATATTTTTCTCCTCGAGCACAAGAGTTCTTAACTGAATAGGTCAAAGTGGTTGACCTAATAAAATATTATTTTAAAAGCTAGACTGTAACTGGTGTTTAGCACTAGTTAGTACTACAGTACTAATGCAGATTTACCTTATGCATTTTGCATGGATAATACACGTGGCAGACCCATTCTTCGGTATCGGGGGAAGCCCACATTGTACGTACCTGTTCCTGCAACAGCAGGCAATGGTTCTGTGATGCAGAGGGCAGAGTATCCTGCCTTGTCCTCAGCTGCTCTTCCAGAAGGGCACAAATCCCCAAAAGATTTTATCTGCCAGCCTTACAGGGGTACATCTGTTAGCCCTGGTATACCTCAAATGACACTAGACTCAGCTACAATACACTCAGCTGAGCTCAGTGTATTTCTTCCATCCTTGAAGAGAGAAACCACAGCAGGACACGAGACTCTGAGTGAGAAACAGCAATGATGGTATCAAATGTACCCACTGAAATCAATCCCTCCTCCTTGTACTAATCAAAACATTGTCCTCCACAACTAGATAGACTTGAAATGTCTCAGCAAGATTCTTCTCATTCCATATGCTCTTTAAAGTGTCCTCTTTGGAGGCAGGTTTCAGCACTGAGCATCTGAAACACAAACTATTAATGGCCACATGGTTAGGAAAAAAATAAAATAACATCCAGCAGCAGCACCAGTGTTTCTCCTGAATTTCTTTATCACACTGAGCAGTGGTTGAAGGCACAAAGTTTAGAGGCCTTCAAGTCCAGTCCACTTAGAAAGAAAAAGGGCACAGAACCTCAAACCATTATGTCAGTGGTCAGGGGAGGCATTTCTATAGAAACAGAGCTAGTCTCCAGCCAACAAAGTCAAGGTTCGTGAGGTCAAAAGAGACAGCCTGATTCTGTGTCCTAGAAAGGACACAGTAAGACCAGGAGACAGGGTCTGGTCCCTCTCTCAGGAGGTTGTATATTTTACATGATAGGACAATATGAAAACATGTCTGGGAGTAGGAACTAGATCTCAGGAGAAGGTGAGGAAAGGGACAAGCAATGAAGTAGACAAAATTAAAGCTGAAAGAGCCCAAAAGAGATTTGGAAAGACAGAGAGGCACAACCCCATCAGCGTTCTTATCTTTTGGGTCCTTAGTCCTGCAACCACAAACACCATAGTCATCCTCCTGCTGTAAACACGCTGGGAGCAATCTTGACATTGCATCTGCACCAAGGACTTTCAGTGCTTTTTCAGTCCTTCGTTCAAGATCTCTGGCACATAAACTCACCCACAATGGGAACTCTGCCAAAAGTTAATACTGCTGAGCTGTTTTCTGTTTTTTACACTGCTTCAATACAAAAGCATTTACACTTCTCAGTCTTGCTAGAATCTCTGAAACAAAGCAACTTCCCTCCAGGTACAAGTGTTTAAAGAATGAAGCTATTAGATTTCTGAGCTATTATCTATTTTCTTCCACTGTGATACTTCTGTTTAATTACTATACTGTTGCATCACACAGTAACCTAGTTAAGCTCTGTTTATTTATTCTCATCTTGATACTTCTGACTTGTTCAATTCTCTGTTCTTAGTTTCTTACACTCCTTTAATGTGTTTTTAGTGATACTGTGAAACTAGTCCCCCACAGGGAGCTTCATACAGTCTATTTACTCAAGAAGTAATGTCACATTTTCTACTGATGAATCTCCATTATGTGGTAACTGACCCTTAAGACTTAAAAGCCTCTTAAGTTTTGAGTCAAAACACATAGCCAATCATTTGAAGATAAAACCAGAGAACAACAATGTGGGAAATATTCAGTTAATCTGATTACACTACTGCCTTCCATTTGTATATTCCTAAGGATTTTTTTGCTTAGTAGTTGAGCTAAAACTGAAGCACTGTGTGACCCAAACACACTTCTAGTATACTTGTATGCCTTATAAAAGTAACCCACTAGAAAAAACACACAACAAATCTTTGACGGTAACAATTGCAAACTCGGCAAAGGTGGAGAACAATCCTGGGATGAAGAACTCTTGTTCTGTATGAGCTCAACTCTCTCCTATATACAATAGGAACATAAGACTGAAGGCAGCAGTTGAACCTTTCAACATTATCTCCTGAAATAGCAGGTACCACTTTGGGTGACACCTTTCCTACTAAGCTCAGGCTAAAAAGCAGGTAGGTGCTGAACCCTGTGGAAGGCTGTAATTATTATGACCATTAGTTGTTATTGTTATTATTATGGGGAGACCCCCCTGCAGTGCTGGGGTAGCTCTGGAGTCCTCAGCACAGCAGAGACAGGGACCTGCTGGAGTGGGGCCAGAGGAGCCCCAGCAATGACCCGAGGGGGGAACCCCTCTGCTGTGAGCCCAGCAGGAGAGAGTTGGGCTGGGGCAGCCTGAGAGGAGAAGGCTCCAGGGAGAGCCTTCTGGCAGCCTTTCAGGACTTCAAGGAGCCTGTCACATAGCTGGGGACAGACTTTTTAGCAGGGTCTTTTGTAACAGGACAAGACGCAATGGTTTTAAACTAAAAGAGGGAGATTTAGACTAGAAATAAGGAAGAATTTTTTTACAATAAGACACTGGCCCAGGTTGCCCAGAGAGGTGGTGGGGAGGTGGTAAATGCCCCATCCCTTGAAACCATCAATGTCAGGTTGGATGGGTCTCTGAGCAACCTGATCTATTTGAAGATGTCCCTCTTCACGAGGGGTGACAGGTTGGACTAAATGAGCTTTAAAGGTCCCTTCCAACACAGATTATTCCATGATTCTGTGATCTTTCTCTTAGTCTCCATGTACCACAGCTTTTTCTTACCCATTTGTATTTGAGAAGCACTGCCTTTTAGCATGAGTGGCCAAAGTAGTTTCTCCTAGAGAATAAAACAATACTTGCTAAACATTCCAAAACCTTCTACTGCATTCTCACTTGACAGACTCTTCTTTCCTCAGTCACAAACACAACACTTTGAAAAATCTCTTATAATTTCTGACTGTCCTTCTTGAATGTAGGTGGCAAAAATCAGAACTTGCCATTTCTTGTACCATGTTGTCAAGACTCTCCCAGAATCACTACAAGTACCTTGATTAATGTGTCCTTTGATGTATTTTCTTACTGATGGAGACATCTGTACAGCTCGTGACTCATGCTGTAATTCATGTATTTTCCTTCTCAGACATGGTCCATTCATGAAACCCCACTTGTATCAAAAAATAAATCATTTTAAATCTATGCCAAAATTTTATTGCTTTTTGTTAAGGGATATCAGAACCTCTCCTGCTTGGCTGCTGGAACCGAGTCCAATGCCTTGGGAAATGGAATCTTCTGCCCAGGCTGAGAGACACAGCTGCTCTCTCTCATTTGCAGGTTCAACTAGTAGCAAAGCTGAGCATGTGTCACAATACATCATGATACAGGACACCAGCATGGCCAGTCACAAAGACTGCCACAGCCAAGGCACTGCCTTCAACACCACCCACACACAGGACTCACATAAGACAAGCACAGACAGCCAAGTTCCCTTCTCTTTGGCTGGCAGACAGATCACTAGTGAAAGACACTCCCCCACCTCTGGATTCAGAGCTTTGTGTGATCACACATTCACAGATCCCTCAAGATCTGTGAGGCTCCCTTACAGAGCCTCTCTGCTGCTCAGCATCCCTGCCCAGGTCCTGGCCCTGTGACCCACCCCACAGGTCCCTTATTTTCTGGATGGTCCACCTTGGTGCTCATTGCAAAAATGCAGCACTCACACACTCATCCAATAGGCACCCCATACTCATGGGTCCCCCTGGACACTGTGAGCTCCTGCTTGTGCAGATTCAAGACCCCCTGTACTGTCCAGCTTAAGTTTGGTGGTGAATACACATGCACAGCTCACGCACCCCCATATGGGGAAGATACAGGGCACTCGCCCCCCCAGCAGTCAGAACCAGGCACACGGGCTGTGGCTTGCTGTCCCACTCCAGCCATTGGTGCCCAGTCCCTCACTCATGGCACTGCCCCAGTAAGCTGGTTTCTGGAACACACACCACCCCCAGCCCACCAGATGGCACTGAGACACGCCCCCCACTCACTCTCTCCTCTTTTTTCTTTTATTTTTTTCTTTTTTTATCTTCTGCCTTTTCTGTTGTGAACTGTCATAAGGATCTACTTTGGAAAAATCCCTCTAGAGAGGTTTCCCTCTAGTAAAAACCTTTGGAATTTAAAGTCAGTTCTTTATTTCTTTGTTCACTGTCATCATCTCTAGATTCTCTAACAGTTTCCCACATGGTACTTGATAATGTTCTTCAGTGATGTCTAAACCAATGACATTTCTTCTGAAGTTCTGCACAACACGCGCACCACTGCAGTCAGACAGGGAAATCTTCATAAAGCCTCCTTCCTTCTACTCCATAAGAAGACAACATATATAACACCTCTCCAAATATGCATACTACCCTTGATTTGATGAAACTCTTTACATAACTTGCCATTGGATTTGGACTCTCATGTGTGAACTTCTATTTTTCCACCACCTGTTCTACATCTTTCTTTCCCCCCTTCAGCAGTTTCTTTCTTAGCATCCCCATGTCACCTTCCTAGCTTTCTTTCTTCCTCCTGCCAGTTCTCATCTAACTTTCCTGAAACTCATGGTATTCACCAACACTCAGGTTATATTTGATCCTTCACTTTGGAACATCTCAAAGTACTTCACAACTGAGCAGTTGGCACAACTGATATAAATGTGCAATGGGAAACTGATTCACAATGGCAGAGGAACACATCAAGACTGCAGGAGAACCAAGAACAGATCCTCTCCGTCTCCCACAACCCAGTTCAGTGCTCTGCTCAAGGGATCACTTGGTCTCTTCCCGTGCAATGCATTTCTACACCTTCTGCACTGAAATTAGGGACCCCCTGCCCCTTCCCTGCACCCTGGTCCTGGACTGGGCATTGTTTTTATTTTGCCTCCAGTCTTCATGTTCCCAGCTCCAACCCAAGCCCCAACTGTGGTCTGGGTCACAATCATAAAACAGCAACTACAGGAAGGTCCTGTCAGCTCTTGGCTGAAAAAGGACTCTGTGCTGGCAGGACTCAGAGGGAACTGAGCTTTCCAGCTCCTGCTGGTACAGTGAACAGACAAGAACAAGTACAGTGAACAAGAATTTCTCAAAAGCTTGTAACTCAGCCAACCTGAGATCTTAATGGCTTTCAAACATGACATAAAGACCACTTTGTAACAAACATCAAGTCTCTTTTTTTTCCCAAAACATACTTCAGCAGGCTTTCAGTAAAGATCAGACAAATTTTTGTTACAGACAAACCCAATTTTTCACTGCCCTTAACCTGGGGAACGACCAAACTGTTAAGTCAAATTTGCTAAACAGGCACACCCTAGGTCACACTTATCACCTTCCTAAGAGACTAGAGGGTTTTTATAATGAATAGCATCAGACCACTTTTTCAGTAAGTCATGGTATAAACACAGACTGAAACACTGCAAGGTTTTCATTCATTCAATAATGGATGGAGTTGGAAAAACACAAGTCCATAGCTCCAAGACAACAAATATAGATTTATTTCATAAAAAAAAAAAAAAAAAACAAAAAAAACCCACAACCAACCAACAAAAAGGAGTGATTTTAAATTTGCTCACAGTGCTGAATTTCTGCTAATGAGGTGACAGAGGTCTCTTCAGACGGCACATTAATCTACCCTTTGGTTTCACCAAAATATCCCCCATACAAATAATATATGTTTACTACTAGAAGCAAATTCATTTGGAACACAACATGCTACTATATCCAGTAATTACTACTGTCCAGTTTCTCTCTGTGAAAGTGTTTTGAAAAACTTTCCTTTTAGAGGAAATAATATTACATTAAAAATACATTATTTTGACTCAACACTACTTATAATAGTAACTAGAAAGTGTTTTTCAGGAAGAACATATATATAAAATTATCCCAGCTTTATTGGAAGCAAACCAGGCTCGAGCATTAGCAGCAGCCAAATATATACTTGGAACAGTCTAATTGCGCAGCATGATGGCTGATAAAAAGGTTTATTTTGCTATGTCCGTGGTGGTGGCTGGAAGACCTTGCTATAGAGAGATGAAATATATTATGAGATAATGTAATATACATTTGTTTTGGATTTTTAATGTGTTTTCATTGGCCACAAGTTATGGAGACTTTCCAGAGCATGCATGAAAAACACTCATGCCAAGCCTGATTTATTCAGAGCCAATGTATTTTTACAAACGAGAAAAAACATATCAACATTTTCAGAAAAAAAAAAAAAAAACAACAGCAACAACAAATAAAAGAAACAAAACCAGAGCTATTGTAACTCCATTCTTCTGCTATTTCTGTTCTCCAGAAACAGTTAGGAGGGAATAGGGACATTTAAAGATATCTTTGGCTTTTTCACTGGTTTGGGCTGCCATGAGATGAAATCCAAGACTCCCCAAAATCCTCCAAGTCCAGAATGAAGTGCTCATAAGTCTCACTAAACAAATTATCACCTCCCTTCTCTAATGGCAGAATGACACCAATGTTAGTCCTAAAAATTTGCAAGCTGTCTACTCTTGAATACTAGATCCAGTGTAGAAGATAGAAGGGAGATAATAAGGCTGTGAAGTGGTGTGCAATACAGTCACAGGTGCTTAAATGTTTCTTCCTCCCCACATATACTTTGTACTACTGAAGACAAGACTGTTAAAAGTACAATGAATAAATAAATTCTGATAAAATTAATTAGAATATTGACTGCAAGTAGGTAAGTCAGCAATCAAAAGGTCATTACAATGGAAATTTATGGATGGCATTGTCATTTAATATTTTAAAGGAGAGATTTATGATTATGTCCAGACCCTCCTTGTTACCTGACAGAGGGGAAAAGTAATGGAAAAAAAATCCTTACAGGACTTCAGTTTGAAAGGATTCAAAAGACAGATTGTCTGGTAGGTCTAGGTAGGTTCAGGTTTATTTTGAAGCATTAACAATGACTTCCAGTAAACTGAATTTTACATTGTGAGAATGATAATTTAAGTGCACTAGGGAAAAACAAACAAAAAAACCCACCATTTTTCTTTTATTTTACTGGTATTACTAATCTGGCAGGTATCTTACCCCATTAATTTGACTGCCTCTTTATCACTGTTTCAAATAATTCACAAAAAGTCATCCAGGAGAAGCAAAAAATATTACCACAACGTATCCCTTTAAATCAGGCTATACGTAGAAGACTAAGTTACCCAGTATGCATCACACATGAAAAGTGACATTTCCTTTAATCAGCTTCCTAATGAAGAAGCATTCATCATTGCTTCTGTCAAACAGTGAAACAGACTACAGTGATTGTGTATAATCCCTTTCCATCAGTTTTGCTTGGGTACTAGAGTTATCAATAAGTTCAGGATAGAATAACAGAACCTCTGGATTTCACAGCAGAAAGAGTGGAAATTTGAAAGGTAAGAGCAGAATTTGAACTACAGATTCTTATATAGTACATCACAAACTAATAGCTGTAGTAAAGCCATTTCCACAGCTCCTCACTGAATTGGGATACTACACCATGATACTACATCTCTCTTCTTCCCTGTTTACAGGTATCCTAGAACCCTGAGCACACACAACCAACAGCTATTTCAACTCTGTCACCCTGCTCATCATTTATATAGTGCTGGTTTACCTAAGGAACTCTCATTTTATAAGGGGAGAGAGAGAGGAAAATTAAAATAGTCTCAATTATATCTCCAGTATAGGTAGCTGAGAATAAAGGTAAGATCTAGGCTTTCCATGGGAGCTGAATTATTAGCATAAATGCTTTCTAGTAAAGGAAAATAGCCATTCTACTGCAGAAAAAGATGCCTTCAGAAGAGAACTCAAGACTGCAGTCAAAAGTAATTTTGACTGGTTTGATAGCAAAACTTTCCCTGCAGCTTGGTATGTGTGGTTTCTGCTTGTGTAGCAAAGCAGAGCTTCCTAAACTTGTGTTACTTGGGGATGAGCATCACTGTAGTGGCAGCTGGAGACTGATGGGTACAACCAAGAATTAGGATCCACAACAGGGGATGCCAACAACTGTGCATCTGACAAGGAAGGAATTCAGAAGTTTGGGCACGATTTCCCTATTTTTCACAGTAGGATTTGAGCATCTATAGGGAAATACACAGTAGTTTCAGAACACCTGCAAACACCTCAGTACAGCTTTTGAAGAATGGAACAAAGCATAATTTCTGGGAAGGCTGCAACAACTTAAGTATTTACATTCTGTCACGTTTCAAAGAATCACCAAAAAAAAAAAAATAGATTCGAATGAACCTCTGGAGGTCTCTACTTCAACCTCCTACTCAAAGAGCAGAAGGCTAATGTGACAGACAGAGTTGAGTATTTTCAAGGGTGGAGATCTCCGCACCACTCTGGGTCCTGTCCCTGGGTTGTGGCACTGTCACAAGGAGGAATTCCTTCCTCATTTCCAGCAAGAATTTTCCTTGCTGTAGTTTGTAACCATTTCCTCTCTTTTTGTTACTGCCATGATGATTAGGTTCTGTAAAGCTCTGTGAATTCCTCCTTCATGGTGTTTTGGGGGTTTAGAGATAGGTTTCAGGGGAAAGGAGGGGTGGTCCAATCAAGTTTAACTCAAATATTGGCTCTTTTCCAAGAAACTAAGCTATCTACATTAAATAACATTGTCCAAATATCCTAGATGATAATACAAACAATACAAAAGAGAGACCCTTGGTGATGAACACTTCATACAATGTTGACTTACGTCTCCAAGACTCTATAGTTCAATTTAGATTTTATCCAAAACCATCTAGATCCTCTTTGAGCAACTTAAGTGAAGAAAAACTTTTTCATGAAACGTAATACTGCAATAGTAAAAGGCCTCACCAGATTAAGAGCTCCAAAATGATAATATTCTTCAGTGCAGACTTGTATTCTCCAGCTCTATCCTGACCATGATCGAATTGGCACCATTCCATGTTCTGCATTAGATTGGGTTAATTTTTCTTGTAGATTTTCAAATAAGGTGAGATGCATAAAAGAGATTGAATGCCTTGAAGAGAAGCATGATGTTGTAAAGGAGAAGACAGGAACCCGCTAATTCTAATCCCTAGACAAATAATCTAATACAATTAAAACAAAGATGAAAGTGCAAATAGCAGTCCTAAACCAACAACCCCAAATCCTTTGAAGGTATTACAGATGGCAACTCAGATTAGACAAGTCATTTGCTAGGGTGATTTTACTTCACCAGCCAAAAAAAAAGTTGAGACAAGGTGGCAGCTCTATCTCCTCTGACTGGAAGAAGGAAATCACCTTTTTCCACCAGATTTCCTTCCTATTATTATTATACTGAAAACAAATAGCTTTCAAGTTCTATTATCTTTAAGGAATATATATAGACAACAGAACTGATACAGGCCATGAGGCTAGGATTCTATAAAGAAGAAAACTGAGTCTACAGAAGGAAATAGAATCACAGAATCATACATACATTTATTACATCACATTTTAATGGTTACTGAAATACTACAAATTTTCTCATAATGTAAAGCTATTAGAGGTAAATAGCAGGCTGACTTACAGACCAGAATTAAGATTA
This sequence comes from Merops nubicus, assembly GCF_000691845.1. Classification (NCBI taxonomy): domain Eukaryota; kingdom Metazoa; phylum Chordata; class Aves; order Coraciiformes; family Meropidae; genus Merops; species Merops nubicus. The sequence goes on along the minus strand of NW_008580636.1, from coordinate 11,671 downwards.
TCTGAATAAATTTGCCTAGACTTTCTTTTTCCTTTTTTAGGGGCTGTTGGTGTGAAAGGTATGGGGAAAATGGGCAAGGCAAACAAATGGGACTCTGGTTACAAAACTGAAAACCTTAAAAAAAAAAAAAAAAAAAAAAAAAAAACACAAAACACCCCACACCTCAACCTGCACTGTTGCAGGGGTTATTTGGTTTACAGCAAGAAAAATTGTTAGTCCTGTTTCAGCACCTTTAGCATTCTTGTGTTCTTTGCAAGACCCCTTTTCACAAGCTTTAGTCACTGAACATTGAACTCATCAATTACCCCAAGTAGCACTTTTACTGGCACTTATCAGTATCCCTAAATTTCCCCATTTTCTACTAAACAAAACTCCTCAAATTCTGTAGCTCTTTTAGGCCTGACCAAATGCCAGATGTTTTGAATTCTTGGTATCTTTAGACAAGTGAAAATGAAAAACACAGAAAAGGTCTCCCTGAACAAATCACCAATGGATGGGTAAAAAAAAAAAAAAGGTTTTTTTTTTTTGTTTGTTTGTTTTTGTGTTTGTTTGTTTGTTTGTTTGTTTTTGTTTTTGTTTTTTTTTCCCCTTACCTTTTCTGCCCAAGGAAGATTTCCAAAGCACAGGCAAACAAAAAATTACTTTCAAAGTCAATAGAGTGGGATGTTTCAGTTAGAAATTCTGTGATACCACAGATCCTTTAGACAGATCAGCCCCTCACATAGTACCTAGCTGCTAAAAACTTTTGTAAAATTAACCCATTCTCCCTCCCACCCCAATCTCCACTGTGCTAATTTTGACTAAGCAATAAATGCCTAGAACATTGCTTTTTCTAGACCAGAACACTTGGTCTATATTGTAGGCACAAACATGAAAAACAACAGTTTTGCTAAATCTTGTCACTTTAAAATGTCTTAATTTAATTATTATTATTTCAATTATTATAAACCAAAGGCTTAAACTTGTTAAATATAAATAAATAAATATATCTCTGCAATGTCTTTCTGCATCCTTCAAGTGTTTACCTACACTTTAGCAATATTAATCTCTGCAGCCCAACGCCATCCTCTCTCCCCCAGGAACTGCCAAAGAGTATGCTATCCAGTGGAAAGCTCCTAAAGGATATACTTCACATCCCAGAAGTCACACCTTTCCTCCATCATCCTCACACAGCTCTGTAAGGTAGGACACACTCATCACACTCTTCCATGAAGGAAAACACAGAATCACAGGCTGGTTGAGGTTGGAAGGAAACTCTGGCGGTTATCTTGTTCAACCCCACTGCTCAGGCAGCGTCAGCTAAAGCAGGTTGTCTGGGACCATGTCCTGATGGCTTTTGAATACCTCTCCAAGGATAAAGACTCCACAACCAACCTGGGTAACCTGTGCCAGTGATCGGTGTCCTGACAGGGAGGAAAAAAATCCAACCAACCAAACAAAAAAACCCCACCCACAAACAAAAAACACCACACCATTTCTTTATGCTTAGACAGAACCTCTTTTTTTCCTCTCACTGAGCACCACTGGAAAGAGCCTGGCTCCATCTTCTTTACAACTTCTCTTCAGTATTTATATATATTCATGACACTCTGCCCCATGCTAAGCCTTCTCTTCTCTGGGCCAAATGGTCCCAGCTCTCTCTCAGCCTTTCTTCACATAAAAGATGCTCCATTCCCTTAGTTATCTTAGCAGCCCTTCACTGAACTGCCTCAAGTAGCTCCCTCTCTCTTGTCCTGGGATTTGTGGAGTCCAACCAAGTTAGAAGACTGAAATCAGTCTTATAATATAATGTCTTCATGTCTTAATACTATACATTCTGATAACAACCCTGTGAATTTAATATCATGTAATGAAAACTGCTTTAATCACATGGATATTGCACCAATCTCCACAGCACTACATTTAGCTAGAAAGCAGAGCTATTTAAAATATATTCAAAGACAACAGCTATGTAGTTCAAAAGATGAAGACCCCATTCAGCTGTAAAACTTCCTTTCTTCTCGGCTTCTGCCTCCTACAAAGAAATTGGAAAAGGCTGAGAAACAACAGCACAGAACTTTTTTGGAGCCAAGAGCCTCAGGTTTCATGAACAAACACCAAAAACTTTTATTTTTGCAGACTGATCATGCAAAGACATTTGACATTGAGAAGGCTTTTTTTTGAAGAATAAGAAAGAAGTTAAAAGCCACTAAAAGAGGTGTCACGACAGATCAGACTGGGACAAGCCCAGGAGAATATGGAAGAAATAACAGATTAAAATATAAAAATCATTCTTTTGAAGAAGAATCCAAAGAACAAAAATGTATTTATTTTCCTTAGAGAGACTCCTCAAAGACCAGAGACTACAAACTACAAACCTCTTCTTTATTTCTTAATGTACCTTCTTTCTCTGATATTTCCACTTGCCATATTTGTCACATTTGCTTTTATTCTCCAAATGCCTCTGATAGCATCAAATCATGGAGATGTTGCCCTGCCCTTTCCTTTGTTTTACAAATCTCTGCTGAATGTCTGATTCCCACACGCCTGCTTGCCTCCTTTTTCATAGAATCATTAAAGTTGGAAAAGACCTCTAAGATCATGAAGTCCAACTATCAACCCAACACTCCCATGACCATTAAACCATGTCCCCAAGTGCCACGTCCACACATTTTTTGAACCCCTCCAGGGCTGGGGACTCCAGCACCTCCCTGGACAGCCTGGGCCAATGTCTCACCACTCTTGCAGGAGAGAAATTCTTTCAAATATTCAACCAAAGCCTCCCCAGGTGCAACTTCGGCACATTTCCTCTCATGTTATCACTGGTTCCTTAGGAGAAGAGACCAACACCCACTTCACTCCAACCTCCTTTCAGGGAGTTGTAGAGAGCAAAAAGGTCTCCCCTCAGCCTCCTCTTCTCCAGGCTAAACAAATCCAGGTCCCCCAGCTGCTCCTCATAAGCCATGTTCCTCAGATTCCTCAGCAGCTTCACTGCCTCATGAGAACTCTATTCAGTTCTTATGTTGGATTGTGTTGCTATTCTTTTGATTAATTCTAACTTTAAACTGTGCTCAGCAAGTCGCACTGTTGACAGATTTCTTTTCCTTACTTTGAAACAAGCTAACTGCAATCCCAAAAATACATATCCTGAGTACAGTTATATTGGCCCACGCTCAAAGCCACACTCAAAGCCCAGCAGCCTCTCTCCATGGAGGATGCACAGGCCAAGAGTACAAAAAAAATGGCATAAGTAGTCCATTGAGATGCCACCCACCTTAGAGTTCTCCATTTTCCTCTATTTTCAATACACTGAGTGTGATGTTGACTATGTGACAAATTACTGTGAGAGAACAGAAATTGCTGCCACCAAGGCAGAATTAAAATGTTGAAGAGTTCAGCACCTTCAAATCCCCACTGCCTGATTTCCATCACAGGTTCCTAAAAGAACTGGCAAATAAAGATGTAGGATTGAGAAGGGTTTGGTTTGATATAAACTTGTCAAGTGTAAGCGACTGCAGTGCCAGTAGTTTAGAATGGTAAAATCCAGCCTATGTGACCACACGCCCACTACCCAGCCTGCTTGGATAAAAAATTAGAGGAAGGAATAAATAAGAAATGAAGGTACACTGAAAAAGAAGGAAAATTCTCATAGATTTATCAAAGACAACTGTTTTCTAGACTGGTTTTCAGTTCTCTTCAATGAAAGCACAACCTAAAATTCACCTCACCTGTTCTGATTTCAGTAAAACATTTGACACAGTGCTACACTGAAAAGTTTAACAACAGCACAAAGAATTGGGCTATTCTAACAACAGTTGTGAAGACAACCAACCATACAGCACCATTCACTGCAGGAACAACTTGACACCTATCACAGAAATGGGTCACATCTAATAACCCAAAGTGAAGACTCCCTTAAAGTACTGCTTACATCAACTAGTTTCAGTTATTTAAGAGTTGTGCATCTAGCCTCATCACTCTCTGTAGACTATGTCTAAACTCTTCTGTCTAAGATGAACAGGATGAGCTGCTCTCAACAGGTTGCTGTGACTTTTAACATCTAAGGGTTGAACATCAAGCATGTAGATGGATTAAGTCAGGCAGAACCACCACCATCCACCAAACAACCTTCCCCCATCCACCTCTACGCTGAAGAAGTTCTGCAATAGTACTTAGTTGACTGATCAATCAACATATTACAACTGTGTAGAAGTTAACTGCCATCCCAAGAAGTATCAGGTGATGGATTCCCCGTACCAGGAAGTATTCCTATCACTGTGTAACAAGCCCTTTGTCTGAAATGTTATCATAGAATGGCTTAGGTTGGAAGGGACCCTAGAGATTATCTAATCCAACCTCCCTGTCACGGCCAAGAATGCCTAGGTTGCTCAAGGCCGTAGGTGGCTCAAGGTCTCATCCAACCTCCAGGGAAGGAGCATCCACAACCTCTCTGGGCAATCTATTCTAAGAGTCTCTTAGAACTTCTTTCTAAGGTCTAGTCTAAACTTACTCTCCTTCAGTTTAAAAACATCTCCCCTTGACCTGTCACTGGGCATTCTTCTGAAAAGTGCCGCTCCAGCCTTTCTGTAGGTTCCCTTCAGGTGCTGGAAGGCAGTTCTAAGGTCCTCCCGGAGTCTTCTCTTCTCCAGGCTGAACAATCCCTCTGCCCTCAGCCTATCCTCAGAGCAGAGATGCTCCAGCCCCTGAATCATCTTTGTGGCCTCCTCTGGACTTGTTCCAACACATCAATGTCCCTTTTATGGGACATCAATCTGTCATGTCTACATATATGTATGTATACATATATCTGTTTATATAATTCTGGTCACATATTTTCAAGAAATACATACCCACAAAGGAAAAAGAGGCAGAGAAGGGATATTAGCATGATCAGACAAGTGCAGAGGTGACTGCAGAAAAAAGACTGAGGTTGATTCGTTTAGTCTACTCAAAGCCTAAGAAAAGATGTGGTTGATCTCTAAACTACATAAAAGGAAGCCCCAAAGAGAGACAAGAACTAAGTGTACTAAAAGGACATTGCTGGCACAAGAACAAATGTCTACAAATTCAAAGCAAATAATTGTTGACAGGATGTCAGAGGAGGATTTCAAAGCCTTGGAGGAATAACTTTCCAAGAGCAATAATGGGCACAATCTAGTGAATTTTGCAGTAAAAAAAAATAATATTTTTTTAAAGGAAAATTTAAATCTTTGAATTTGAAGATTTAAGACTAAAAGTTGGTGAACACAGGAAAGTACTGGACTTAATCCAATTTATGTTCTATGCTTTCATACAAGAATTACTACTCACACCTAGCCTCCCTCAGCCCAGGTTGCCATCCAATCTCATCCTTCCCTGTCCATCATTGCCTTTGCCTTACACATCTCCAAATGCAGTCACATTACTTTCCACATCCCCTTCAGGCCCTTTGTCTCAAGTTGCTGCTTCCATCGCTCTCCCTCTGCTACCTCTAAAAATAATACTCCAATACAGACATCAGACAAAAGCAAAGTTTCAGCCTAGGCTTTTGCAGCCTTTCCTGAGCATGGTGATATTTTGCTGAACACTGGAGCCAAACCCTTTTCAAAAGGTTATTGGGGTGGTCAGAAAGAGGGAAATCTACAGCAGTTTCCTCTGAATTTTCTTTGATCATTCCTCTTTCTAGGATTTTTTTGGCCTGACCCCAAGACTAACTTCTGTAGCCAAGAAATCTGCCTAGACAATGAATTCTTACAGTGTGGGCATAAGACTGCTGGTCCTGGGCAAGTTGCTATCAGCACAGATAGGGAGTATTGGGAAGGTGCTTCACCCTTACATTTGGCTACGTTATCAGAATGAGATGCAGGGGAGGGCTTCCTCACATGGCTGGTCTTTACTGGTGTAAGCCACTGATCTTAGCCTGCAGCAGTTCAACCTAGATTGCACACCACTGTCTCAATGTAAGTGCATCCATTTTTGTCACTGGAATACATGCCACGCTGCGCAAAATTATTTCAATCCTAGAACAGTTCAGCAAGAAACAACCTCCATTGCCAGGGTTGTGTCTATTTTTGGATGTAACCTAAATATTGAATGTCAAGTCACAGAGAGGTCACTGCACTCCATAGGAATATCTTACAGGCTTTTTTTCTGTGTAGCACGACAGACAACACGAACAAACAAAAGAACTGCATCAATCTGCGGCCACATCGCGACCCCAGAAATACTCAGTGAACTACTGCTGCTTACTTTAGTAATCCCACTCACGCTTTTGTTTCCAACACAGCAGAGCAGCAGTGCAGTGTAACACACTTTTCACTTAGCTGTCACTTATGCACACTGCAGAAAGATACAGCAAAACACTAAAAGAGATAAAATTACAGTTTACTATACTATTAGCCCCATAGATCTGTTTTTAGCTCTAACCTAAATAGAAGATGTAAACGCATGAAAGGGCCTCATCTGTCTGCATGTGTAAAAATCATTCAAGTCTATCCTTTGATTCAGTAGCAAAAGAAGACCAAGAAAAAAGTGAACCTAAATTTTGAAAATACATTTAATTTCAGGAATTTCAATTAACCTTTTATATATGCAGACTTTTTTTCTATCTTCCAAGTACTAAAAACTCAAACCTCCTCAATTACACACACAAAAAAAATATATAAGGGATATTTTTGTTCTGCTGAAACTGTAATTTTTGAGTAACTTCCACTGCTTTGAATGAAAACTATGGAGTTTCTCCCAGTGCCTTTTAAATATTTAATGCTTTCTTTTTGTTGCATTTATATTCTTGGGGAGCAACACAATGATCCCTCCTCAGAAACTCAAAGGGTCACTTAAGTTTATATTTTAACTCCAAATGAGTCAGTCAAAAAGCACTTGAAGACAAAATTTAGGCAACATCCAAAGTTTTGTTGTTGGTCTTTTTTTGTTTGGTTGGTTGTTTTTTTTTCCTTTAATCTGAGGTTTCTATTGATGAACATTGAAAAACTATAATCCCCTCATTTTACTATACAATGAGTTCAAATATTCCTTACTAATAAAGTGACTGATCTTTCTGTGTAGAAATTATTTTTAACTCCAGAGGGATCTGGAGTAAGGAATGGTTTTCAAGAACAAGTGACATTTCTCTTTCCCACCTCAGATGACTGGAAACTATTGTCCAAGCAGCTCTTTAACATAATTATACTTTATTTTAAATCTTGGTGACTCTAAAGCATGCACAGACAAGAAAGTACAGGAAGTGCAGATTCTGTCCAGTCCTCATTATTTGAATGTGAATGCCATTTAAAGAACTTGCAGATTTTGAAAGAGATATGTAAATTATATATATACACATGCACGTATATGTGTGTGTAAGTAGTTGATTCTAGCCTTTGGAATCATCAGCACAAAATTATTAGCTGATATCCTTTTCTTTCTAAAGGCAGTTAAGTTTTTACAGTCTTTGCCTCTGCTCCCCTACTCAGCTCAGTTAACACACAGCCTTTGGACTTTCCACGTGGGTCACATCTACAGTTACCCATTTCTGTGTATTAGCAGCTAAGAAAACAAAACCGCCAAAGGTGACATCTGGGATTTCTTTTATCCATTATTAAAAGCTCCTAAAAAAGTTTTCAAGTTTAAAACTTCACCTGAATGACTGAAATTCAGTGAAATGTAACGAGATACATTTGGGGTGTTCTCATTAGAGAGACCAGGGATACTTATGCATTTTTGTTATTATTCAGTCCATTAATGTGTTGGTAACTTGAGTGTCAAGATCTTGCTCAATAGAAACACAGAGAGTAGTTGTACCCCCTTTTTTTTTTTTAAATCTACCATCTGTGTTATAGAAGCTCTGCAATTACTAACTGCTCTCCAGCCAAGGATATGCACCCAAGACACAATTAGGGTTCTCACAGACACCTTCTATGTTAAGAGATTGCCAAAGAGGTTTTTAGCTCCCCATTACAGAGATTCTAGCTCAGCCTTCTTTTCAGATCCTCAAAATAGTCAGTAATATTCCCAAAGTACACCAACTCATTAGGCACAAATTCTTCTTCACATACTGCCAACTGCTACTTTCCTGGATTCTGTGATTTCTTACTGGAAGGGACAGATGCTTCCATACCCACAACTTTGCATAGTGACAGACCCCTGACACATACAACCCTCTGCCACTACAGTGAACAAAACTTAAAACTGAATAGGACTTTGACTAAATACTAAATAAACTGGTATGAGTAAATCTAATAACAATTACTTGAGAAAAGATCTTTCCTTTTCAGTAGGATTTATGTGGAAATATGTGTTCAGAAAAAGGGGGAAGTTGGAAGTGGAGAACCACAACCCACAAACATATTTCACCTTGCCAACAGACAAGACATGATAAACTAATTGTATAATTAAAAGCAAATCGGGAATCATAGAATGGTGTGGTTTGAAGTGACATACGAGCATCTTTTCTAGAATAAGGGAAAATTTATTAAGAATCACTACCTGGAAAATGCAGAGTTATAAAAGGAAGTGCCATACAGTTGAGTATGTGTTTGACTGCCCAGAGAAGTTGCCAAAGCTACCCTTAAATCGAGGTTCAAAAGTGGGTTGGCTAAATGGTCATATTGGATTCCTGCTATCCCACCCCATGCTTACCTTCTGCATTGTAAACCAGCACCTTGACTCAGCAAACCACTCACTCCTCAATGAAAAAAATCTCAGGATTGAGGTGGGAAATAAAAATATTTTTTATATATATCAATCACAGGCTCCATACAGTGTAGATTAGTACCACCCTGGATGAGAAGCTTGTATAGACCCTTACCAGACCAAATTTGGATAGCTGAAGACAATGGCTCCACTTGCAAGGAATTTAACTTTCACTTACATCTTTACCTTCAGTCATGTCTGAAGGTCTTAAAAGTTTGGGGGGGGGGGAGAAATCTCTTTTGTCATCCCATAACCATATTTCACCTAAAGAGATCTTTGCTTTGGGAAGATATAAAAGGAGCTCAAGATTCATCCAGGTTCCATGAAATGACGTCTGCCTTCCTTTGCAAAAACATACCCTCAGTACCTTCTTCCACACTGATAGCAACCCAGTGTAGACATGAGGCTATGTGCCTGGAAGAAGAAAAGTGAAAGGAAGAAGTACTTACCACAAGGACAGCACTCAACCGATCACTTTGGACCTGCTGCACTTGGATGCAAGATCCTGGCACTTGTAACCTTGAGCCACTGGGACCATTCCCAGCATCACCGTTTGGGATGTTGCTGTTACTAGGCCCAAGACCTACAGATGCCCTGTACAAGTACGTATGAGTCAGTTTACCCACACCAGTGACCTCCAGCATGTCTGGTGGGAGGTGGGAGCTGGGGAGCATGTGCACGCTATAGCAATACTTTTCATACTCATCGGCTGGGCAGCAACAGTCGCTGCAGCAGCAAGTTCGGCAGCGGCACAGCCGCACAACGGCAAGAAAAAGGAGGAATGCTGCAAAGATGCAGGAGACGCAGGCAATGGAAACGATCAAGTAGATGTTTGTAGCATTGAGCAATGGTGACAGCTCCCCGCTGTCATCAAAGTCGGGCAGTACCTGGGGCAAGGTGTCAGCCAACAGGATGCCCACCGTCACAGTAGAGGAGAGTGGTGGATCCCCATGGTCCCGGACCACCACAACCACCTTGTGCTTGAGGAAGTCAGTTGAGCGCATGGAGCGTGTGGTGCGCAGCTCACCCGAGTGCGGTGACAAGCGGAACAGGCTGGAGTCGGAGGAGTGGGCAAGGTGATAGGACAGCCAGGCGTTCTCTGCATTGTCCTCATCATCTGCCACCACTTTGGTCACCAGATAGTCCTCATCAGCCAGGCGGGGCACAACTTCCACAGCTATTGAGCCATTCTGGCTGGTGGGGTACAGGATGGCTGGGGCATTATCGTTCTGGTCTGAGATGTAAACATTCACAGTAATGGCAGCACTCAAGGCTGGTGACCCATTGTCCTTGGCTTCCACTTGGAAATAGAAGCTCCTAAGCTGCTCAAAGTCAAAGGCACGTTTTGCATGGATGCTCCCGTTGGCCAAACTCACAGACAAAAAGCTGGCCACAGGACTGCCTGCAACTGTGGAATTCCTGAGCATGTAAGAGACCCGTCCACTCTCCCCCATATCAGGGTCAGATGCCGAGACCTGATAGAGAAAAGCACCAAGTGGATTGTTCTCCTCCACAAAAACATCAAAAGTGTCAGCAGTGAAGACTGGGGGGTTATCATTCACGTCAGATATCTGCACCCAAAGGGTCTTCTGAGTGGTGATGGGTGGAGAGCCCAAGTCTGTGGCAATAATGGTGATGTTGTACTCACTGATCAGCTCTCGGTCCAGAAGTCCACTGGTGACCAAGCTGTAGTAGTTTTCAAGGGAAGGCTTTAACTGGAAGGGAAGGTTATCAGAGATCTGGCAGGTTACTCTCCCATTCTCCCCAGGGTCCTTATCCAAAATACTCAGAAGAGCTATCACTGTACCAGGAACAGCATCCTCAGGAATGGGACTGGAAAGGGATGCGATTGTTATCTCTGGGCCATGATTGTTCACATCAGTGATTTCTACCAGCAGCTTAGCTGTGCTGGACATCCCAAATGCCCCATTATCCCTTGCCTCAATAAGTATCTCAAGGAGAGGTCTCTCAACAGCTAAAACGCCATTGACTGTCACCTCCCCAGTGTGTGGGTGAATTAAGAACATTCGCTGTAGATCAGCAGAAGTTGTATTGCTAAACAAATACCTGATCTCTCCATTTGGACCTTCATCCAAGTCTGTGGCATGCACTTGCACTACCAAAGTGCCATTGGGGGAGTTTTCCAAGACACTCGCCCTGTAGACTGAGTGTTCAAATTCCGGTGCATTGTCATTGGTATCCAGCACAGTCACAATGACCGGGACATCACCGGACTTTGGAGGATCTCCACCATCTTTGGCTGTAAGAACGAGTCTGTGAGTGGCTTGCTGCTCCCTGTCTAAGGCTTTTTTCAGCACCAACTCAGGATATTTACTCCCATCCCCACGCATCTGCATTTCCAAGTGGAAATGTTCATCAGCGCTCAGAGTGTAATTCTGGACACTGTTGGTACCTTCATCGAGATCTCGGGCACTGGGGAGTGTAAACCGTGCCCCAGATGACAGGAACTCAGGTACATTTATATGATATTCACTTAAGGGAAAGCTTGGGGAGTTGTCATTTATGTCCAAGACTTTAAATTCCATCCTATAGAGCTCAAGAGGGTTTTCTAAGACAAGTTCATAATTCAGAAGACAGGCAGACTTTAACTCACAAAGCTGCTCTCTGTCTATGGGCTCGTTAACAGACAAAGCCCCTGTGCTTGCATTTATACTAAAATATTGCTTACTTGAACCAGTGATCACGCGAAACTTCCGAGCTGAAAGTGTAGCTGCATCTGTTCCCAAATCCTTCGCTATGTTCCCCACAAACGCCCCACGCTCCATCTCCTCAGCGATGGAATACGTTACTTGCCCGTTCGCGGTGCAGCAGATAAGGCAGAAGACCATTAAGTAGACCCGCATTCTTCCTCTCCTGGCTCAGCTCCCCGCAGACCGGCTCCGCAGGAACATAATCCAGAATTTCACCAAACCCCACCAGGTTCCCAGAGTGGAGCAGAAGTTCTCTGCAGGTGCGAGTGGTTCCTCTGGCTCTGACCGACGGCTCAGCGGGCTCGGACCGACCG
>NW_008580635.1:5229-29693 GCF_000691845.1 Merops nubicus | reverse complement strand
AAAAGAAAAGAAAAGAAAAGAAAACCAGATCTCCTAAAACTAAAAGCAATCCAGGGATATAAGCAAACTAAGTCTGTATATGGCATGTTTGTAACAAATCTCTATTTTTGCCTTTATGTCACCAATAGTGTTGTATGATTAATGGCATGCATCAGGAGTTCAGCTCCGCTTATTGGCTGGGATAAGCATGCTGCTTTTGCTGTACAGAACCTTATGGTTTATGGTTCTTTTGTTATTACAGATGGCAAAATAAAGATCTTCATGACGATCTCAAGGGTTTTACCTGCACGTCTGTACCATACATCATTTTTCTTTCTCAGTTTTCTGCAGTTAACAAACTGAACAGAGACTTATTCCCAGAGTACACCTAAAATATATCCAGGCATTGGCATCTTACTACCAACACTCACCTGATGTCCTTATATAAGAGGAAGAACATTTTACAGCTGTGGGAGAGACATGGTGCGATTCCTGAGAGTGCTGGTTTGGCCAAAGTAAAAGAAACTTAATCCAGTGCTTACATATCAAATGAAGATGGCAACAGGGCTCTTGTGTGCTGCCAAGACCCATAGTTTCATTGTGTTACATGCATTCCATCTGAATTAAATAGTCAAACATTTTTCCATACTGCACAATACTTAGTGCATGTAGCATTTTCATTTCCAAAGTGTGACTTATTAACAAAGTAAGCCGTATAATATGCTTGTGGCATAGTTAATTGCATATTATTTTCTTATTTTGCTAATACCTAAATTAAAGGCTAACTACTGAGGCAACTTGCCCTAGACTGTGTTAGCAGTATTAGAAATCACTGTCACAATCAATCCCAGGTAGGTTGAATATAGTCTCTGGAATATTCAAGTACTGAATGCAACTCACAAAGATGTGATGAAGTACCAAAAGCGCAGAAAGTGTACTGAAAAAGAGCACAGTTAGAAGCAGACTTTTCTGACACAGATTGGTTCATAGCTAAACCCACTCAGGATTAAAAAAAAAAAAAAACCCAACGAATTCTTCTATGTGTTCTCCAGAGAGGTTGAATCCTATCTGCATACTTTGAAATATTAATCATATACCCACTGCAGTAGACTCCACAAAAAATGAGTTGGCAGTGTCTTTTTCCTGCTGCTGCTTCCCTTCCCATACCACTCTCCAATGAGTCATATACTTAGGAAGGCTGTGCAAAGCCAGGCGTCAAGTGAGAGAACCAGATATGATGCCCTTCTTCACCTAACATGATGAAAACCTACATTTTCTGAGAGTGCATCAGTCAAAGGTAACTGGCAGTCCTGGGGGAGGAAGGACTACATATATCTTTCTAGATCTTTAGTAAAATAAAGAAGAAAGACAGACTTAGCTTATGAACAAATAACAGACAGCAGTCTTTCTTCAGCAGTGGAGGATCCTATGAAAAAATAACTTAAAGGTGATCACAATTGATGTTTAATCAATGCTATTGCTTCTAAAAGGCATATTTTCCCTCTGTTATCTTGGTGGAAACAAAAGGTAGAAATCTGCCTAAAATGGAATGTTAGTTGTCATTGTTGCCTTATCTGCTGATAGCATAGCTCAGAGACACTGAAGACCTTCTACACAACATCCCATAGGGCTGTCTTCTGGTCCAGCATTACTGCTGAAAGAGGACAATATCAACCAGACACTCTCATCACTGCTAATGTAGCATTTGCAAAAGTGTTGTCAAAAGATTAACTTGAAATACTTTTGTAATAGTTTTCTATGGGATATTGGAAACTTATTGACATTAAGGATTGTGACATCTTATTCTGCTAACCTGTTTTTAATAACTATTTTTGGAGAGCAGACAACCTGGGATAAGAGAGAAAAATAATGAGACCAGGTGCAAGATGGTTAATCTTCAGTATTAAACCTGTTACAATACCACTTTTGTAACTGAACTGGTGCGTATTTGGCTGGTAGAACGCCTGACTTCTGGAGAGGTTCTTTCTAAGAACCAAGTTAAAAAATTCCTTCCTCTGATCAGACCTTATTTAAGAGTACTTATATATTAGTCGTTAAGTTATTCATGGCAAACCAGAGTTCTTCAATTCCTAAATGAATTGTCTTTTCCACAGCTGTAATCTATTTTAGTTATCTGTGACAAATTGATGCAGGACTCACTGCTGCATTGGCAGCAAAGTGCTGTATCAAATCTTCCCAGGAAATTCATTTCAGAGGTGCCAGCTTTCACCGCTGTCTGTACACAGAGCCAAAGTGCTTCAGCAGAGACAGTCTCCCACTCTGCACATGCACTAGCTTGAACACCTCCTCCTACTCAGGATTCACAGCACAGAACCTTCATCTGAAGCGGGCTTGTGGAAGAACAGCATTTTGCACTGTTAGTTTGGGAGCCCAGGGGAGCAGAAGTTCAGGGTTTTATATGTGTACTCATAAGAACACAAATACCTGCTGGTGCCTGCTTTCTTACTTGGATACGGCATGGCAGCAGAGCTTCTTCACTGAGGGAGACGGATTATCCATCCATGCAGGAAGAATCTGCTTTCTGAGCAGCTGCACTTCATATCTGTCAATGAAAAAGCTGGGCACAGGAGTGTCATGGGCCAGATCCAGGTAATGGGCCATGAATTCAATTATGCATGCCCCAATAAACAAAACTCTAAGCAGGAAATCAGAGGATCTGTATTCTCATCTTGAGAAGCAGAGCACCTTAGCTGCAAGGTTATTCTGTAACCTGTAGGGAAGCCAGTCTCCATCTTTCCTTCTCCCCACTGAAGCCAAGTTCTGCACAGAAAGTGACACAGAATTTATGGAGCTGGGAAACAGAAAAAGGAACCCTAATTCTCCAGCTTGTTAATGGAGCATTCCCTGGCACTGAAGGCAAGCCAGATTCATTCCCTGCTCCAAGAACTGCATATGCATTTTGACTTGGATCAGGTACGTGAAGAGCAGAGAGAGAAGAAATTACTCAATCCGTTAGCTGTTGAGCTACTTAGCAGAACACTAAAATTTCTGTTCTGAAATTACTACTTTCAGATGTATCAGAGGTGCAAGTTTTGCAGTTTTCTCTCATTTTCTGCTTTATTATGCTGACTTCATCACACCAAAATAACTGTCTCCAGAATACTGTATATTCATGTCTTATCTGTAGAAAATGTAAGACTGAGCAGGAGTACATGGCATATGTGTATGCAAATGCACTGGAAAGGCCATTTAAAATAACTTCTACCACTGTAAGAGAGAGAATTATCTGTCCTTCTCCCACCTTGAGAGAGCTGCAGTTGTGGGAGGGTGAGGCTGAAGACAACATGTGTGTGTGTGTGAACATAACTCTGTTGTTCAAATCTTGATTTTGTGGACTCTTGGTCTTCTCCATGTTCTGTGACAGGGACCCCAGCCCTTCTTTTCTATCCTCCTTTTCTTAGCCACACCTCTCAGCAGCCCACTTAGCAGTTTCCATTTCCTCTGTGCTGCTATTTTCTCCACTCCTCTTTTCCTTGGATCTCTGTTCATGTGTCTACTTCCATGGCAATGGGGCTGAAAAAAGCAAAGATGCAAAGAAGGGAGCAAGAAGAGTGATTTCTAGGGCAAGGCCTGTCTTCATAGTCTCCATATCTCATACATCACTTGCTGCTCTGAGTTCTGATGCTAATGTACATAGTTCAGATTTTATATAGGGATGCAGGTTATCTGTTTACTTGTTTGTAGATTACAATACTTTTATTAAGTTACTGGAGATGCAACTCTGCACATATGATAGTGATATGGACCTGAAAAAGTCAAAGCCTAATGGTGAGTGATAGGTGGCTGTACACCTAGGTGGCTATGCAGTAAGAGCCTAGAAACAGCTTATAAAATTCTCTAAGTTCTCATCTTGGCTTTAACACAGATATTCTCTGTGCACTGGACAATGCTCTACTCTCTCTCTGCTATCATTAAAATGGCAGTAATATTTTCTGACTTTACAAAGCAACTCCTGAGGATCAAATCTCATGAATATTTAGTGGCCCTTGTATATGCATTGTCAAACCATGATGAGCTGTTGTGACACAGTCCTTATGGATTTGGTGTTATTAGAATATTTATTATTATCATTAAATGAATTATGGTCAAGAGAGTTCTAATGGTAAGTTCTATTATAATGTAGCAATAAGTAAAAAGAAATAATGGAAATTAATTATTTGCCTACCAACACTTAATGGTTCTCCACTTTTGGTGTTTGATGTCTAATTCTGATGTTGACACTGTTTTCTTTCTGCAGATCTAAGTCTAAAAAAGCTAGAATCTCATTTATATGTATCTTTTTTTCGGACAAGAAGAGATAAATTGTAACGCAGTAAAGAAAATCAGGATGCATTATACAGTACATTTAAGAAGCTAATTTGAATAATCACATCACTTGATCAAGAGTTTATTAAAATCAGTGAGAGTCTTAAATGGATTAGCTTATATGGGTTTTTAAATGAGGTGCTTAGTATATTTTCTGCTAAATATTTGAACTGCACTTCCTGTGTGCAGTCAGGAGGTTGCAGGTGCTTAAGAACTGTGAGTCAAAGGAAAAAAATCTGCTGACTGAAGACTCAGGAGCAACTCAGGAATGAGCTAAATTGTTTTCTGCACCTGAGGAGAGAAAATGCTAAGATGATTTAGTGTTTTGCTTACATCCTCAAAGATCATTCAGATGCGTGAGCTGAAATATGGTTTACAGGGCAATGAAAAGAACGATTTACAATTAGGCTATAAGAGTTGCTTGATGCTGACCACTCCTCAAAGACCTGAATGGGCTGGATTGCCACATTTGAAGTTAAACTGTCACAGGTATGAAGCTTTCACGAACTGTTTGTGGCTTTCATTCTGGAAGATGAAGAGCATTTCAGCTTTCCTGCTTTCAGTTTTGTTTTTTTTTTTTCTTATACTCTCTTCTTTCTCTTAGGATTGAATGATGCATATTTTGCATTATTTGGGAAGCATCCCCCTCTTTTGGGAACTGTAACAAGAATAAACAATCTGGGATAGAAAAATGTGCTGTCAGGAACTAGAGTCTTTTCTCAAAATTAATTCTATGATCTTTTTAACCAAGTAGGATTCAGCTCACAGTGTGCTTCTGTGTATATGACATTGCTCTCATCTTGAAACAAAAGGCTCAGGAACCCAACAAACAGGAGCTGGCTACACAAAAGTAAGAAAAGAAATTTGAAAAGGAAATTCCATGAATGTCAGAGGAACAAATCTATGCAACATAAAACTTGCTTTCTACATTGTGCTTGATTTGCATATTACTGAGTTCAGTCTACACCTGCTTTCCATCTCTCCTTAATTTCAGTTATAATGTGCTCCTTTGTGTTGCATCATTTATTTCTAAATGAGTCTAGTTCTAAAGATGTGCATGCAGCCAATTTATTCATTAGATCTATTGTAGTGCAACTGAATAAAAGGTTTTATTATCAATCTCTTTAATTTCCAGATAGGATTTAGTGGAAATCAATATTAGAGAATGCATAATTGCTAAATCTTCTTAAATTAATAGACTCATTCATTAAGCCCCCCAAAAATACTTAGCTGGTATTTCTTGTGACTTTCTCTAATTAATTTGCAAGTAGAAAAAGATAGTGAGCAGAACAGTTTTTGGCAATCATATGTAGAATCTGAAGACAAGTCTTGAGGAAGAATTAATTTGGATATGTATACACAGTATTTCACCCATAAATTGATTATAGGAGAATGCACTGCATAAGAAGACAAATGGTAGTTGTATGCTGATGGTCGGCAAAAAATCCAGTAGCAAGCAGGTAGTTTTGAGCGTTTCAAGCTGGGACGTGTACCAATGTGCAGTCACTAATGAATAGCAGTCAGTTTTAAAAGTTTTGGAATTAAATATAGTGCAGTCTATCTGTATAAAACTGAATAGCATGTACAGAGTACTTGCTAGATTTTCATTTGTGCCTAAGTAGACAGGTTTTCTGGGCCAGAAACAAAGAAAGAGAGCACTAAAAGATGCTGGAGAAGAGCAAGTGAGGAAAGGCTCCATAGTGGGGCTCTGTGTTGTCTGTATATGAACATGTGCTCTCTACCTTCATACTCAGGAGTCATAGATTTTACTTTGTCGCAGAATTTAAGTCATGGAGAAAAGAAATACACACTTATAAGTGCAGATGCTGGTTTATTGTCAGCCAGCATTGACTCTGCTTTGGTCTTTAGCAGTGAGTGGCCACCTTCTCCAGAGAACCTGTTGGTGACAGCTCAGTGGAATTTAGACTGATTTTGGAATTTCCAATGTCACAGCACAAGCTGGTAGGAGAAAACCTTTCTGGTACCAAACACATAAGATAGACTACTTTTAGCTTTAACTATCTAAAGAAAGAGAAAGTAGTGTACAATGAAATCCCAAGAGAAGACTTGCTGAAAGTGGCTTTCTGATCTCTTTCTCCATCTGTCTCTGACTCTAGTCAGGGGCATTTCTTCCTTTTGCACTTCCAGCATAGTTCCATACTTTGTATTTAGCAAATGTAAGTTATGCTTACTGTGTCTAATGACTGATCAATAGACCATGCATATATGTACTCATAGGCAGCGGACAGAAGTGAGTCTGGGTCCTTCACACTTGTCAGACAAGTAGGAAAAGAGGAGAAGAATACTTCTGTCTGACAAAGCATCTCATGTGTCTCTTTTCTGGAATGGTTATGGAAAAACTGGAGCTGCTGCCAAGTAAATGGGTCTCTGTGCTGTCTTTGCTGTGCTGCCTAGCTTCATAACACTTAGCTACTATCTTTATTGTTCTTCCTACGAAGAGGATGAAATGCTATTGCAGCCCATCATCTTTGCATAGGAGTTAACCAGGCTCATTGAAAAGGCTTTAAACTAGATTCAAAGGAGGGAAAGGGATAAAACCAGGCTTGCTAGAGACAAGAATATTGATGGATCAGGAATCATGGTAGTGCCTGGAAATGGTCAGGTAGGAACCAGGCCTCCTCTCCTTCCAAAGGTCATGGGATCAATAACCCAACTGACCAATGTATGCATCATGGGCAACAAACAGGATGAGCCGGAAAACAAAGGAAAACTATAGGCCTGGAGAAGGATCACAGGCCAGCAGGAGAGCACCTGAAGTGCAATATAATGGAATTCCAGCTAGTAAGTTAGCTTCAGTGGGGGCCCATGTCTAGCCACACTGCCCAAGTTGCAGAAAGCAAAGACAGGGACTGGGAGAAGGAAGATAAGTGAAGAGCAGGTTTGAGACCATCTAAAGAACCTGAAGGTGTACAAGTACGTGCAATCTGATGCGATCCATCTGAGGATCCTGAGAGAAATGGTTCATGAAGTTGCTAAGCTGCTCTCCATTGTATTGGAAAAGTCATGGAAATCTGGTGAAGTTCCCACTGACTGGAAAAGGGGAAATGTAACCCTCATTTTCAAAGGGGAGAAAAAGGAAGACCTGGGAAACTATAGGCCAGTCAGTCTCAGCTCTGATCCTGGCAAGATCATGAAGAAGATCCTCCTGAGGATCTCTGCTAAGGCATATGGAAAATGAGGAAGTGGTTGGTGGCAACCAATTGGCTTCACCAAGGGCAAATTGTGCCTGACAGTTCTGGTGGCCTTTTACAGTGGGGTTGGAGTGTTGTTGGATAAGGGAAGAACAACAGACATCATCTACCTAGACCTGTGCAAAGTGTTCAATGTTGTCCTGTAGGACATCCTGGTGTCTAAATGAGAAATACGTGGATTTGATGGAGCGGCCATTTGGTGGATAAAGAATTGGCTGGATTGTCACACTCAGACAGTTGTGATCAACGACTCAATGTCCAAGTGGAGACCAGACCATCCTCATGAAGTTCAACAAGGCCAAGTGCAAGGTCCTCCGCCTGGGTTGGGACAATCCCAAGAACAAAAACAAGCTGAATGGAGTGTGGATTGAGAGCAGTCCTGAGGAGGGAGGGCTACTGGTTGATGAAAAGCTCAACATGAGCCAACAATGTGTGAGTGAAACCCAGAAAGCCAACCTTATCATGTTTTGCATCAAAAGAAGTGTGGCCAGTAGGTAGAAGGAGGTAATTCTCTCTACCCTGCTCTCCTGCAACCCCACCTTATGTATTGCATCTGGCTCTAGAGCCTGCAACACGAGAAGGACATAGACCTGTTGGAGTGAGTCCAGAGAAGGGCATGAAGATAATCAGACAGCTAGAACACCTCTCCTATAAGGACAGGCTGAGCGAGTTGAGGTTGTTCAGCCTGGAGAAGGCTCTGGGGATACCTTCTTGTGGCCTACAAGAAAGCTAGGGAGGGGCTTGTTACAAGGGCTTCTACTGATAGGATGATGGGTAATGAGTTCAAACTGGAAGTGGGTACATTCAGACTAGAAGTTAGGAAGAAGATCTTCATTATGAGGGTGGTGAGAGACTGGAACAGCTTGCTCAGGGAAGTTGTGGATGCTCCATCACCGGATGTGCTCAAGACTAGTTTGGATGGAGCTTTACACAACCCGGTCTGATGGAAGGTGTATCTACACATGGCAGGGATTTGGGAATAGATGTTATTTAAAGTCCCGTTTGGTTTTGAACTGCATATTCCCCCATTAAAATGTTTCAGATTTTTTTTTTTTTTTCTCTGAATACTGGTTTAATACTTAGTACTTTTACATCATGGTACTGCATTTCTGTTTGGGCTAAATACTGTTTACTCTTTTCTTATTTGTCCATGTGTTTATTTTTTCTAAGAGACTGTTCACTGTAATGCACAGCAACTCTCTTCACATTATGGGATTGATCTGTTTGTAATTGAGTCTGTTGGATGGAGCTAATATTAGTACTTACGTTTTGATGTACACCCACTAGCCCTGAATCTTGAGATATCTTGTAATGAACACAGGCTGACTTTGTTCCCATTTTGGCTGTCTTGACTTTTGGACACCATGTCCAAGTACTTTCCACAACTCAAACATAAGACAAAAAAAATACCCCAATAACATCAGAACAGTAAAATTCTTGGAAATAAGCAGCAGTGTGAGATAGTGATAGAAAAATTGGTTGAGTGTTTCAGCTAAGGATACCTTTGTTGACATTACACTGGATCAATCAAAGCTGAGTTTTTAAAATCAAGCTGATTTCATGTTCTGCTCTTAAATTCCTCTTAGGTTACATAAAAGTGGACTGAGCACTTGTTGCTGCTTTTCAGAATGGTGATGATCATTAATGATTTTTTTTTTGTTAGTTTACAGAAATGCTAGAAGTGGAATATATTCATTAGTAGTCCCATATTCCTCAGATTGCACCAGATTCTCACGTGATTTAGCCAAGTGTAGATCTAGGCCAGTACTTTTGCCATGAATGTTACTGCATTAGGCATTTAACATCATCGAAGCTCCATCACTAATTATCTTGGTTAGTGACTGTCAGTGTAACTCAACTGAAGAGCACCTACTTAGCAAAAACACAGGCTCAAAGTATCAGAAAATACTGTGCCAATTCCTCTGTGTATTTTTGTATTTCTTTTCATGCCACCTGAGAGCCCACCAGTTTTTGAGCTACAATGAATCTTATATCTATCCCCTTCAACTTATATTTTTATGACATTGATGCTTCCCCATAACTTGATGAGTAAAAAATAGTGAAAAAAGATGTATTGAGTCACAAAAAAAGAGTATTTCCTCATTTTTTTTCTTTAACACGTTTCAGTTTTTAAGTAATATATAAATTACTTTGCTTATAAATTAGTATAACAACTGTCTCATTCTATACTAATCAGCAACAGTAAAATACATGTATTACTTTAGAAATAAACACAGTTGTACAGTTTACACTAAAGAAGGATTTTTTTTCTTTTGTTTTATTTGTTACGGTTGTGATCTAGTTATAAACTTGAGCCATCCTCTTAGATTATTCTTCATTAAATTCCTTTTCAAATTATTGTACTAAACTCATCTGCAATTGTGCTGGCATTTAGGTTGCTGAGAGTTCTTAACAAATCAGACTGCCTAGTGTTTAAGCTGTACAGGTTTTGGACAGTGATAGGAACAATTTGAGCAATAGGTTTTCTATAAAAGACAGTCTGAGTATGACTCTCAGTGTATTAAGGACCAATACTACTGCCAGAGCAGATAGTTCCTTCTTCAAAGTTTTTTCAAGACAGCTATTGCATAAAAGCTAAAAAACAGAAGATACACTGTATAGCAGCAAAATACTGAGTCTATAGTCTTCCACGTCCCTCAGTGTTCTGACAACAGAAATACTGACAAATTGTCTAAATTTCAAGAGAACACCTCCATTTAGTAGAAGTATTAGATTAGTTATGAAGTCAAAGGAATAAATAGACCCAGGTTTAACTACAACAGGTATTGATCCCTCCAACAAGCTGTCGAGTCAGAAAGACTTTCCCTTAGGTTAGCTGTGCCACAAAGATATTTGCTCTACTGAAGCTTTAGAAGAGTGGTTGCATTCCAAGCTGTCTTCTGCTTGCAGTGCAGAAAGGAAGAAGATCCAATAGACTACCCTGAATGAATACTTATGCTGTAAAATGCCAGGTCCTTAACTTTTCAAAAAGATCCCTTGGAATGCATTGACTCTACTATTCTAAAATATAGTTTTTAAAGAACAAGTATTCATTCAATCACAGAACTGGATAGTTTTGGTTAATCTTCAGGGTTTGTTGCATTTTTTGTTTGTTTGCTTATTCGTTTGTTGTGGGTTTTTTTTGTGTTTTTGTTTTTGTTTCTTTTTTTTTTTTCCCACTGAGAAGCCTGTATGGAGAAGAATATGATTGCATATTTTTTTTAGATAAGACATGCACATCTTAGTCAACAAATGAACACATCCTCCAACTCTGTTGAGCACATTACAATTTCTTTCTAATGAGTTTTAAACTCTACCATTACAGAAATACAATTACTAACTGATATGATCTTCTGCTTTTTTTTTTTTTTTGATAAGTTTAAAGAATTTAGCTTGCAGTTTGAGAAATAAAAATAGCAAAACGTGGCTTATTTTACAACAGGATTATAGGAGGAAAGAAGAAGATACATCTTTCAAAAAAGCTACTAATTTTGGATTTTTTCTTAGTAAATGCAACATGATTTTAAGATTCAATGTATTTTTCTAGAAAAGAAAATACTAGCACATTTAAATATTTTTCTTTCCTTCAGCCCAGACATATCATTTCATATGCTGAATCTAACTTGTTTTCAGAACATATAATCACTTCATATTCTTTCATGTAAGTACAGTCAATCTACATGTAGAAAAATGTTTTTGCTATTCCAGAAGGTGCACTTGCTAACATTCATTATTTTAAAACAAAAAGAGTACAGGTGCAGAAAAAATTTTTCTCAAGTAGGATGGATTAGGTGTTTTATTTCTTTAAATATGAAGAAAAGTTATTTTAAAACTGTAGTTTTAATTGCAGTGTCACTTGTCATTTGAAGTGACACAACTTTCTAAAATGTATGCTTTCAATGCTGCAAAACATGAACTGTCATTTCCCAAGCACCATGGCTTTTAGAATGCCTCTAAATAATGGGTGGCATATGTTTAAAAAATGCATCAAAAATGAGTAGTTAATCCTGTTTATCGTTTTGAGAAACTATGAGTCTAGGCTTCATCTGAAGCTCAGGGAGCTGCTAGAAGGAAGCAACCTTTTGTGTTGTGTTTATTTGCACAGTTCTTTCTGACCTAAGTTGGATAGACAGGACAAACAATCTAGACAAAAGACTTTCCTGAATTCCCCTGGAGTCAGAAATTTGAAGGAAATTTTATGTCAGAAAATGCTGATACACTGTTTCAGAAATTAATATTGCTGTGTGTCTGCTCACTGAAATGGAAATTTATTTCCATTGCCCATTTTTGCTATCTGTAGATTTAAGCTCGCCAAGAACAATGATCTCACTAAGCAGTAGCCTAGGATCATGTGTTTGTAGCTCTGGTTGAAGCCTGGCTCCGTGGTAGATCACTGAGACCTCTGGCATGGCTATGTGCAGCCATAAACATGCACACCATTGGTGCTGGGACTCTGGCATCCCAATGCTGGGAGAACCTGGACAGGCTGGTTTGCCCTGAGCTACCAAGTTGAAATCCTCTAGATCCTGGTCTTGAAGTAGTCTATATGGAGATCTGTCTGAAAAACATCAGCTTTGTTGGGAGCTGTGACTACCAGAAGATGGAAATGGGGAAACTGGAAAACCAAGCCTTTGTCTAAGTGTAGGGTTTTCCTGGCAGATCTGTCTCAAAAGATGGGATATTGAGGCAGTCCAGGAATGCATGGGAAAACTGCCTTGCCCTGTAACAACTTTTGTCAAACCCAAGATATTTCTGGCAAAGCATGCTGGGCCAAGTAACATTTTCCCATGAAATTAATGTAATCAGAAAACAGCTAACCAACTGCAGTTGTTACACATATAAAAAAAGACTGTTTATGGAATGGAAAAGTATCAAGGGCTAGTAAAAAAACCCAACTTGTTGCATTACCAAACACTGCAAATCTCAACACTTAGGGTAACAACTTTGAAATTCTGCAGTTGTATGAATATATAATTCTTATCTATATAAGAGGAAATTTTGAGCCAAAATCTGGTGTTGAAAGTCCAGAAACCTAGGACTCGGTGGTCCTGCTGTAAATGCATACATTTGTAACCAACAGGGAGAGCTTGCAACTTAAATCTGCTTTAAAAACATCAGAACACTAAGCCACTCGGGTTTAGCAGTCAGAAATGAGGAAGAAGTATATATCTCCAAGGTTCAGTTTCTCCCAGAGAATTACAGACTAAAACAGGCCACATAAAGAGATTCGACTTAGGTTAACAACCTCAACTTTAAATACTTTCCTGGAGCCTGCTATACTAGCCAAAAATAAAGATCTGGTAAAAGGACCTTCTAGGAGCTTGCTGACAGAGGTTTGACTTGGGCTCAGTGAGATTTGGCTTCAATTAATTCCTCTCCCATTTGAATTTTATCACTGATTTCCTAGGTTACTTCTGAGATATGGTTTTGTTTTCTTCAGCATCTCCTGGCAAAACTGACAGAATGAGCAAAGGAGCATAGCTCTCCAGCTGGGTGGTGTGAGTAATTGTGGCCAAGATGAGACATCTGGATTACAGTCAGCTAAGAATAAAACATTGACAGTGATATAAGTGTCCACCTGAGTATCAGGAATTCCTGAATCAGGAGTGGAAGCTATCTTCTGCACCTTGTAACAATGATGGAACTGCTGAATGCATGATAGAATTAGGGGAAGAAGAAATACAGTCTTTTTCCAGCCTTTTGGAGAGGCTGCTCCTCAGTATTTGTGGTCTGGCAACACCTGTTGTATCAGGTTCTGCAGGTGAGATGAGTATGAATCCTAGCAATTTTTTGAGTATCCTGGCAGGTGTCAAGAAGTTTGGGCTACCTGCTGAGTAGTGTAAGAGATTAGGAAATTCTAGGTGTAAAAAGAAGTAGGCTTAGAAGACCTAGACGAATTTACCTGTGAAAAACTTGTGTCCACCTAGCCTTTAGGTGGACACAAGGGGGATCCACAAATGAGGATCCAAGAAACTATAGGCCCATAAGTCTTACTTCTATCCCTGGGAAAATTATGGAACAAATCCTTCTGGGGGCTATAGGAAGTTAAATGAAGCATGTGAGTGGGAAAAGCCAGCAAGGCAAATTGTGCTTGATGAACTTGGTCACCTTTTATGACAGAGTAACTTGCTCGGTTGATATGAGGTGAGTGGTAGACATTGTCTAACTGGATTTCTCCAAGGCTTTTGATATAATTTCTCACATCTTCCTCCTACAGAAACTGGTACGTTGTGGTCTAGACAAGTGGTCTGTGCAGTGGGTGGGGAACTGACTGACAGGTCGCACCCACCAAACTAGCTCCTTTTCAAACAAGCAGCATGTCAGAGTGGGTGCCCAGGGATTGATATTTGGCCCAATGCTATGTAACAGCCTCTTAAGTGATCTGGATGATGGGATCAAGCGTATCCTGATGAAGTTTGCTGATGATAACCAAACTGAGTGGGGAGGTAGAGACTTCAGAAGAGAGAGACACCCTGCAGGAAGACCTGGATAGGCTGAAAGAGTGGACTAACAAGAAACTGATAAAGTCCATCGAAAGCAAGTGTAAGGTCTTGCACCTGAGAACACGTAACACAGGAGTGCAGGACAGACTGAGACCTACCTGGCTGGAGCACAGCTCTGTGGAAAGGGACCTGGCAGTCCTGGTGGACAAGAAGCTCACTATGAGTGAACAGTGTGCTGCAGCAGCAAAGAAAGCCAACAGGATGCTGGGTTACCTCAGCAAGGGCATCACCAGCAGAGGTGAAGAAGTCATTGTCCCACTGTGCTGGTCAGGCCACACCTGGAATACTGTGTTCAGTTTTGGTCCCCACTGTATGAAAAAGATGTGGACAGGCTGGAGAGGGTCCAGATAGGGTCCAGAGAAGAGCCACAAAGATGATCAGAGGACTGGGGAGCTGCTATATGAGGAAAGGCTGAGAGAACTGGGTTCATTCAGCCTTCAGAAAAGAAGGCTTAGGGGAAACCTTATCACCATGTTCCAGTATTTAAAGGGAGGCTATAAAGAAGGTGGAGATTCCCTTTTTTACAAGGAGTCAAGTGGAAAAGATGAGGGGTAATGGGTACAAGTTACTTCTGGGGAGATTATGATTGGATACAAAAGGAAAATTTTCCACAGTGAGAACAATCAACCACTGGAACAATCTCTCTAGGGAAGTGATGCATTCTCCAGCATTGGACACTTTTAAGATTCAGCTGGACAGGGTGATGGGTCACCTTGTATAGACTGTGATTTTGCCAAGAAAGGTTGGACCAGACTATCCTTGAGGTCCCTTCCAACCTGGTATTTTTTGATTCTATGATTTAGATTTTAGAAATTTCTGAGCAGCAGCTGATCTTCTCCTGAATTTATGGCTTTCTATCATTATTTGAGATGGACTTTGCCTACACAGCTCTACACAGGCATGCCCAAGTCTTGTGGTTTGGTTCAGATGTCTGTTTTTCTGTGATGATGGTGCTGTACCATCTGGGCTAGTTATTACAATAACTGATGACAAAGCGTCCAAGCAAATGGTGTCTGCATCCAGAAATGAGTTAAACTGCCAGCAGACTTAAGTCCACATAGGATCTGTTGTTGGGATACAACAGCTGCAAAATCTCACAAGCTGTTATTTAAAGAATTCAGTATTCAAGATAAGCCACTTACAGGCACCAAATCTACAGTTTCTTTTGCTTTTTGTTTAGATGGACCAGAATAAGGGATGCTCAAACTTGGAGTACTTCCATACCTGACACCAGGATGTGCCCCATAATTTATTTCAGTATGGTGGGAAAGGGACTGTAGTATTGGGAGGTCAGAAAGAAAACAGAGAAGAAAGAAAATCTTAAAAGT
The DNA here is from genome assembly GCF_000691845.1 of Merops nubicus. NCBI lineage: Eukaryota > Metazoa > Chordata > Aves > Coraciiformes > Meropidae > Merops > Merops nubicus. Next base: position 14,345 of record NW_008580635.1, on the reverse strand, counting down.
GAAAAATTCACTTGCTAAATATTCTGTTGTTTAGTCCTGTTTTTGTAGCCATAAATGTTCTTAGCAAACTAAACAGTGCCTGGAGACACTTCAAGTGGTAGTTACGGTTGGTTAGGGACCAGCATGTCTGTGTGAGCTTTATGTGACCTAAATAAATTCACTGTTTAGTGCAAAGATGCTCGTCATGTCTGACCATTTTGCTAAAGGCATGAGTGTGATAATAGTTTGCGTAAACACCATGCTGCCTGTTACTCTCCTTGACCATGTTCAGCTGGCTGCAGTGGTCCAGCACAGCCACCATGGGAGCTAGCTGAGTGTCTGGTTCGGTACCAGATTCAATGGAGAAAAACTAATTTTCTTCTTCCTTCCTTTTTTTTGGTACCACGGCTGATGGCTGTGGGGGTTGTCCAACCCTTTGGACTGTCCTCTGGCTTTCTATAGGGCTATGAGTTTGTTTTCTGGAAACATTATATCCCTATATAAATATATATATATATATTAATTACATGAGTATCCATCACTATTGTGAATCACAAACGTGACTTGTTTCCTTAGAGGAACAAAAGTGATGTTTTTTAGCAATCCTGAATGAGTTCTAGCACTATTTCATTGCAAACAGGAACTAGTTCTCTTGGCTGAGAACAACAAAGTCGTATTGAAGATGTCCTCATTTTCTGCATGTGCCCCTGGAGTCCACTGCCCAAGTACAATGAACAGTAATGTGTTTCTAAAAGCTTGTAAAACACACATTTAATGTAGTATTAATAGTATAGTTACTGCCTCCTGAAAAATTAAAAATTAAAATATGCATTATGATGTTGAATGCGAGAGCAATGTGAAAACTGTGCGGTTCACAACTGTTAAATTTTCATTACAAAGAATGTAATTTAGATTAAGCATAAAGTGAAATCCTTAGAACAGAGAGATAAATTTACCACTAAACCTGAAGTTTAAGATCCTAAACCACAATATAGTAATGTGTCTATGTACACTCAGAAAAAAACTAATTGTGTGGAAATTTGGTTACATTCACACACATATATGTGCATTTTCAAAAAGTTTCTAATTGTTTACTGGAATAATTAGTATATAAATACTAGACACCCATTTCCAGTGGATCTAAAAATTGAAAACTTTGGGAATATCTAAAATCTGCCTACACAATAGAATTCCCTAGTGGGAATCTAAAAATATTAAGAGGTTGTTTTTTCCCCCCTAATATTCCCAACTAAGATGAGAAGCACATTTTTGTGTTTTAGTGACAGCATTTTTAGACTGGAAAACTACATGACAGATTAATGTTAAGAAATTTAATAGTTTTGAACTGAAATATATGCCTCTTGTTTTTCTTTCCTCTCAAGAGACTGGGGACTCTGGGGTCACAGGATGTACTCAAGCTCCCTACAGAAGAAAAAAAGCTTGTTAAGGAGGGATTGAGAGACACCTATCCTTGATGTTTTCATTAGTATCTTGGAAGCTAGAACGGAAGGAATTCTTATGAAATCTGCCCTTGATCCTGATCTGAGACAGACATGAGAATGTTGCAGAATTAGAAATCAGAATATTCCAAGATCAGTGAAGATCTTGTCTGGCTGAGAAGGAGAATATCAGGAATTCTCCTCATTATCTACTTTTAAGAACTTCCGTCAAGAGTGTTTTAGTTGTTGCTGGTCTTGTCCTAAAGTAGAAGGATGAAATCTCTTGGAGTCACTTCCAGTTCCTCTTTTGCAATATCTGAAACTATTAGAAATTATGACTAGCACACAGACTTAGCTTAGAATTCAATCTAAAATTAACTCATCTTTGATTCTTTGAAGTCAGTGATATCTGGGAATTGCATTTTTATATTTCCCTGTTTAGTATGAAATTCTCGAGTGATTACAGATTCTCCTAAAAATGGAGGGCTACCAGGGAAAAATATTGTATGGCTTGTGCTAAATTCCTAATTACTGGTCAACCTGCACTATGTGGAAGAGTGGTGCACACGCTATAGCTATAGAAGACGAATTCCTCTTACATTCATCGAATTGATTCACTTTAAGCAATAAACTAATTTTCCAAGGAAAACATTCTTTAGTGGGGATGTCTGAAAAATTAAGGAAAAAATTAAATCTAGTGTCCATCCTTTAGCTTCTAGACACATATCAAAGCAACTGTGTAGCCATATTCTTTATACATACAAACAGAAAAAGTCTCATAGAACAGCTCTACCCATCAGAAGAATCCCTGAAGTCTGTTCAAATAAAGATGTGCTTTTCTTGCTACTACAGCTTACAAGATTTGAGATAATGAAAAAAAATAATCTACTCCAATATTTCAGGTCTCTTCTATATGCAGTTCTCTGAATCACAGATCCTGCAAAAAAAAATACATTAATGTTGTGCATATGTAGAAGAAACCTTCTTTTAACATGAAATGAGTAGCTCTACTTGTAGGGAATCAGCTCTCCATGCACATGGATGAATTAGCTCTGAACAGGCCTGAATCAACATACCATCACGGTTTAGACATACACAAATGTTCCAGTAGGAAATGGTATGTATGTACCAATACAACCAATGTTATTTTGGTTTTAGGTAAGAAAATATGCTTCTGAACATATCCATGTTACTTCCTGATGATTTTTTAAAACCTGATTTAGAAAATAGTCTCTATTTCTACAGTGTTGGCTTTTTGGGGAAAGAAGTTATCTAGCTGGATAAGGAAAATTATTTTCAAATTCTACAAGAGTACTTTATCTATCCATCTACAGAATATCTGTCTTGATTAGTTGATTCATTTTACTCAAGTGATTTTCCAAATCCTTACCCTCAACATTTCACTCCAAAATTTTGGCATCACCCATTCTAATATGGGTAAATTTTATTCCCAATTTATGAATCTGACAGAAGTGATGAGTTTAGTAGAGTAGGTCATCTGTTCAAGATGACAGAATCTGTAGCAGAACACAGTACAGAAATACGCATGACACCAAAATATTTTAGCTAGAACCCCATAAGCCTACAGATGAACATGAGCAAAAACATTTCTAACAATGCAAATAGGCAATATGCTAACAAGTGCAATTGGTTTCTGATCTATGCAGCAATTAATAAAAATTGGAATGAAACCCATATTATATGTTATGAGCATTTTCCTAATGGAAGGGAGAATCAATGAACTCCAAAAGAGAAGATTAAAATTGGTCAAATGTATTATTTAACATGCTTAATATCTAAACAGGGCAACTTACTACTTCAAGAAATAAAGACCAAGAAATAAGCAGGCATTTAAAACTAATTATGTGTCTAATTAAAAGCAGTTACACTTGCTCGATTTAATACACACGTGCACTCTAATGCATAGGTAAATAAACTCCCTATTGACAGGACACTGGGAAGTACCATATCCTGTATCTGTACCCCAAGGCATAGCTTCCTTGCAGTTATCTGAAACTTGGACTAGCTTTTGCAACATGCTGACTAGCAGATGTCATGGTCTGAAACCTGAGAGAAGGAGATGGACATCTCATGCGAACTGACACAGCTTTTCCACGTGGTGGCAGTGCTCCCACCTGATAACCTACACCCAACTTTTGCTTCTAAGAAAGTCACCTTCTTTTGCATCCTTGTCTAGTCCCGTATCACAGTGACTTTTTAAAAAATAAGATTACAGACATCACTTTTTCTAAATGGTTACAGAAACCACAGTAAGATAGCACCTCTTGAAATATATGGTAACTAATATAATGGCACCTAATATAATGGCATACTAATTTTGTTTTTTATTATTGAAGATGCATGATAAATAAAGATCACTATGAGAGTGTTTGAACTGTAAACAGTATTTTAGTTTAAGTCCTTAAGTCCAAGGCTTTGGTGCTTGATGACCTGTTGTGAACTTATGGCTCTTGAAAACATGGAACAAGTTGGCAAGGCAATATTAATATCTTTTCTTCTTTAATTTCAGGCTTTTGTATGTATTTGTCATATTTGTCAATACTGTCAGTTTTCTTGATTTTTAAATACTGAGCAAGTCTTTGGAATCAAACAGTATCATTTTTATTGAATGTGAAAAGTGTATTTGCTGCTGTATAATTGTCAGTGTTGGGCATGACAAGGCAGATAGATTTAGATGTTATTTTTCTGTGAATATCCATCTATCTTGTATGTAGCAAGAAACAACCTCTCCAATTGTGTCTACAAAAAAGGGAAAGTGGAGACTAAGTCAACAGTTTAAACAGAAAACCCATGAGATAGAAGGAACAATTAGAAATCATGTCCCCCACATCTGCAAGTTGATGTGAATTGTTTGCAGGAAGCTCCAAGCTACAGTTTCTGCACACTCCCACCTTCAGGTTTGTTGTCTTATGCAGTGCACTCATCCCGGTACAATCCATGTTTCTTCTGTCATATAGGCCCATTTGTGCTTAGTTTTCAAGTGAAGATGTTTAATGAGTAACCCACTTTATGATACCCTTCTGTAAGAATTTATTTGTGAATGTCTTCCTCAATACCTCCCAGATGGTTTCGTATCAGAACATGGTCAAAGCCAATGGGAGCAGATGTGACCTAGAAAACTTCCAAATCAAGTAAGTGGAGAAATAGATTTGCTTGTGTTATTTATTTCCTCTCCTGTTGACTTAGAAAACCAAAATAAATTAACAATTTATTACCAAGGGATTGCTTTGTTGTTAATGGATTTGATAAAAGATTGTCTGGAGTAGGAAACTGCTGGTTAGGAAAGACCATAAATTTGAAAAAGCTCCAGCATCTTCCCCTTTAATTTCTTGCTGCTCAGAGACTGACTATTCTGCACCCTCAGGGGATGCAAACAATGAAAATCTCATGATGGATGTGAATGCCTTTGCCAGTATGGGTGTTTTACATCATCTGATATGTAAAACTCATTTCCATACTCTGAGTTTTCTGTGGTGTTTAGCCTCTGCCTTGCTCATGAATACACTGGAGACTGCACACTGAGCCAGGTGGGAGCAACTAGGTGATTATAACCAACATTTTAATTCTGTTTTACTGCTAGAACAATACATCTTTTTGTTCTTAGAACATGGACATGTTCATGTTCTACAGGCAAAGTGAGTCACCCATCTAACATCACTCGTCTGGGGGCTGGCCACAGCTAATCATTTGGCACAATTTATAGCTGACTGCATTGTGTGGTAGAAGGAGTGACTTTCTCCTCAGCAGTAGAGAAAAAAGGGTCTATTAGCCAGCTGCATTTAAAGAAATCCCACTGTTAGCTTTCATGGCCATTAACATTCAATACAAATTTGCCCTTTTTGACAGCGTGCACATTTTCTAGTGAATATATAAAGCTGTTTCTGACCTTCATGTTGTGGGTTGTTATTAAAAAAGCTTGGCATTCCTCAAAATGTTTGTTTTTTTTTTTTTTTTTTTAAATTCAGCAGTTAAAATTACTACTTTTAAAGATTAAGACTAAGGTTTTTGTCTTTGCTTAGTGTGAATTTTCAAAAAATTCAATAAAACACCTAGTGGCTCTGCAATGTTTTAACAGCAAATACTATAAAGAAAACTTTAGCACAGCGAAAATCTGCATTGTGTTGGTGACAGTTTTAATTCCATGATTACACTGCTAGGAACATTAGCTGTTGGAGAAACACAGTTCTGGCTTCAACAACTTTGTGATAAATGTTTCTTAACTGCAAGTGGCAAACTGAAATACTTTCTCAGAAAAGTAAACACCTTGAAGCATTGTGTGCCTCACAGGAGCAAAAGCAGGATTTAGAACTTTTCACCTGTGTAGTGGTGTTGTGACTCCAAAAGAGCAGCTGAAAGCTGTTTGGTGAAAATCATTTTGGACATCTTGACAGAGCTTTTACAGTAGTTTGAAGCAATTGAAATGACTGTGTTGTTGTTGCTGACAACACTAGGGGAAAAAAGGATGCTATTTTGGCTGTTCCCCAACTTGAGGAGTAAGAGCCACTGAAGTACCCTTTCCTTTTAAGCTGATTCTCAGCAGAACCGTTCATTGATAGGTTCCACTCACATTCTCTTTCCTAAAGAAGTGTGCACCTAACTAACATGCGATAAGCTTTATTTTTATCACACTATTATAAATATTGTCCTATTCAGCTTGTCAGCATGTTCTACTATGATATTTGTGAGCAGTTCAGGAAAGGAAGCATTTTTACACCTTTGATAAAAAAATATCTGTCAAGTTCCTACCTGTACCAAATCTTTCTGGGTATTTTGCCATGAGAAATAGATACTTGCAAAAAACTTTGAACATTGATTCAAGATTTAAGCATTTGTGACTTATTTTTAATATAAGATTACTAGTAGATATAGACAGCTCTTGAAAGACAAATATCTTTCTTCCTGCTTCTACCTGAATTATCCTTAAACTCAAGATAAACAAGCTGAAACAGATTATCCTACACAGAAGAGACAGTGTGTTATGGCTGCAATGAACATAGCAAATATTCTGGAAAAAGAGTGACAAAGAGTTGGTTTGACTTTGATGGATTAAAGGTGAAACAAAAAGCCTCAGATGAGATGCTCCTATGTACATGACATGCTGAAAACTTCTTTAAGATCTGGAAAAATCACTTTCTACTTTTAGTTCCTTGATTAAAGCTAAGCTGTGTTGTGCTGTTTGTAGTTAAGTGGTGGGGGCAGTTTTTTCAATGTGCTAGGTCTTTTGAGGAGTATCCATTGTCTTCACATCACTTTGATGCTATCAGGAGTGCTCTATGCTATCTGCACTCTTACACTGTGGGATCCCTGAGATGGTACCATGTGACTCACCAGTTCTGCCTATAACACCATCCAAGCCACTAGTACTAAGCAGGGCTGAGAATATGGTTTTATTACCCTTTTGCAGCAGCAGTAACAGAAAGAATTGAGGCAGACAGATTTCCCCCCCCAAGTAAGAAAACTATTCTATAGTTTTGGATGGTAATAATCTCTAAGGACTGAGAACAAATTATATGCATTCCACTGAAAAGTCTCAAGATTTGCTCAGCAAAACACAACTTGATTCCGCTACTTCTACTAATTATGCAAAAAGACAAAAAACATCTTGTTTCAGAAGAGATATCTCAATGTAAGATAGGTTGACAGATAATTCTGCTAAATATAAAGATGTATGAATGTGTGAATTAGAGACACCACATGATTATTGTGTCAAGTCCTGTAAAACCATATACAATGATGAAATTCAACATCTATATTGAAGGAGTTAAAACTAACAACTACAATGTGCTGAAGGGAGAGCACAGGAGAAATTAAAGGAGGGTACTGCATTGCCAGATGGTCTTAGAAGGTGACCATGGTCAGAGTAAAGAGAAAGAGAAACCCCTTTATGACCCCTGGTAATTTGATTCAGAAAAAAAGCCCTCACCTGATCCTGTGCCCACAGTCTGGTTTAATTCTGGAAATCACAACAAGACATGTACGTTGTAGGTACTGTATGAATCTAATGCATTAACAGTATTGGCACACCCTGTCTACACTCACAGTGTAGCTGTGGATAACCTCCAAAGAGAAAAGTGATTTACAGAAACAGAACTACGTGCTAAAGGCAGAGAGGAGTAAATTCTGCCTAGACACTGAAGAACACCAGATTAACCTTGCAGCGTAGGATAAAAATTATGAACATGGGACAGACAATAAGTCTTCTTTCAGTCCCTCTTGGCTGTATTAGCACTACCAAAATCCAAGGGTTCAGTATCACTAATGACCTACACACGGCACCGCATCTGACAGCTCCTCCCAGGAGCTGTTTGTCCATCACTAGTGTTATGCTTGCATGTATAATGAATTGCTCTGTGTAGACAACAGCTCAAGCCCCAGGAGCCGTCAGCTGTGTTAGAGTAGTGATGGTGGGCAGGGCTCATTATCCCAGGAAAAGCACCAGCCTGACCCTGTATAACGCATGCGCCTCTGTGGCTCCTTGGACACAACAACACCCAGTGGTCTGCTGCTCTCACAGGGAACGAAAGCAAGGATTCGGTGGCACAGCAACGTAAATCAAGTACCCTTGCAAAGAGTAGTGCTTAATTGGAAATTTGTGGATGCTTCTTCATAGCCAGTGAGACTTAAGCACAGGATTAAAAATGTTTCCCAAAATGAAGTGGATATAATGATGTGCTAATTTTAAATGAAAGGGTGAAGAAGCGAGAAAAATTACAGAGATACAAATGAAATGACAGGGGGCTCTAGATAGATATAGATTTTGAAGGAGATGCTTAACTGTGTTGTTAATGCCCTTTTTCTTTCCCCTGAATTGGCTTTTCTTCTGAAATGATCAATCTTACAAATGACTATACTCTCTTGCTAGTTGTTATTTTCACTCCCCTCACTTCTGATTAAATCTCATAGGCACAGATCCATAATGAACTTGAGTGCAGTCTTTCTTATGTACTTTCTTCAGCATCAGGTTTGGTCCCCAGCACTAGGTTCTGAGCTGAGTCATGTAGCCCAACTGCTCTTATGGTGAACATTAGGCTACAGCCTTCTTCTACCAGCCAGGCTAATTCAACCAACCTAGCTGGACTTAGTACCTGTTACCTATTTTCCTCCAGGAACTGCGTACTGGCCTGACTAGATTTGCTTGAAAAAGCAGCACTGTCAAAACACCAGCCAGGTTAATTGCCATTAGAAAGATTGCCTCAGGAGAAAAAGCTTTAATGTAACAAATACCCCTTACCACGTATCTAGCCATTTTTTTACATTCTATCTTATCTGCTCCGGTTTATTTCCATTTCAGGCTGGAGAATTAGGCCTGCTTGCTGCTGTCCCAGTATGTCTGCTGGTCATGTACCTGACTACTACAGGTACATGACACACTCGCACCACGCTCCTTTTGTCCTTCCCAAGGAGAGCATGCTTAATACCAAACAGTGCATCATAAAACCATATACAATCATTCCAGCCTTCCAGGGATGAATTCCAATTGGTTATTTTCATTGATCTTCTTGTGGTTTTAGTATCAAGTCTAGGTTTGCTCCCAGATGTAGCGAAAACAGCTGGTTGCTTTTCACAAAAAATTTCTGGCAAAGGAGGGGGGGGAGAGAGACCAGTAAAAAAACTGCAGCCAAGGTTCTCTCCAGCTGATCCCACAGATGCCAGCTGGTGAACCATGCCACCAATACT
>NW_008580635.1:1723-5201 GCF_000691845.1 Merops nubicus | reverse complement strand
GCAGTGGCCCAGCCATAATCATACCTCTTTTGAAGGAGTTTATCACAGATGCCTTATCTTTAGTTCTGTTTTATTTCTTGATGACCCTTTCCAGTCTTCTTTACTTCTGTTGCATATATTCTAATAGAGAGTATTAAATACAGGTATGCACTGTTACATGAACTTTCCACCCTTCTTGATAAGGATCTAAAGGGTTGAGGAAGTGGATGGAAATACACTATCTCTATATATAATATATATAAAAATAAAATAATACTACATATGTGTTTTATTATATGTGTGTCAGCTATAATTATGCACTGTCAACATGGTGTCCTCCCAGCTTAATCTGGAATTTATTAGTCTGGAATTGGGAATTATTTTTTAAAGAGAAAATTGCCATTACTGAATGACAGCCTAATTCCTTTCTGAAGCACCTAAATGTTAATTAAAAGTCCCCATGCCAGACATTAGTTAAGCAAAACTCTGGTTAGCCAGTGAAACCTGAAGGGAACTCACATCTAATTCACCATGTTACAGTTTAATTCAAGTGTACATTAAAGCCCTATTCCAGCAAAGCATTTAAGCATATGTTGAAGTAAATGGAGTTACTTGTACATTAAATTTAAGCATATGTTTAAATAATTGGGTGCGCTAGATTACCCTGTATTCTGTTTTCTCTCCCGTTAACCAAAACTTAGCCTTTATCTCTTTACCTTTCATTTGCAATCCCTTCCTATTTCCTCCCACTGGAGATTAGTAGCTTTCAAGTAACTCGGTCTGAATTTTTCTCTAGGGTAGGCACATTTCATCACATTGAAACCTCCCCTTCTCTGCTGGCCTTGGCATTGTGTATCTGCCACCAGCATTCACTGAGGTAGTGATCAGCATTGTTAGCTGGCTCCTCGTACTCTTTGTGTTGTGTTGTAAGTGCCTTCCCTGTCCATGCTCATGCTGCTGAGTGTTCCTGCAGCAGCTCAACTCCGTACTGCTCTGGACAGTGTCCTCTCTTTTTGAGGGTAGCTCCTGAGGGCTTTTAGCACTACTCTTGCTGTTGGGAGTTGTTCTGCTGTCTTTTTATTCCTTGCTGGTACAGTTCTGTTTAATGAGGAAGAAACGGTTTTAAGTATTTAATAGCTAGACCTGTAAGGGGTGAGGGCTAGCCAGCTACCCATGGTGACACATTTTAGTTTATGACAAAACTGCCCTGAGACTTTTATAAACTTTCATGGCTGCCCTAGGAATCTCTGGATTGCTGCCATTCTATAAATGCCCCACTGCTTTTATGCAATGTTCATTTGCTCCTTTGTGTTTTTGAATATTTCCATCTCATTTCCATTTTTTCACAAGACACACAGACTTTCTGTTACCAGACACAAAAATCAGACAAAAGAGCGAAGTATGGAAATGAAACTTCTAGAAATCCTGGGACATTTTATTTAAGGTCCTCAGATTTATTTCTTTGTGTACTTAGAAAAAATAGTATTAGAGTGTGTCCTGAAAATTAAAATTTTTTAAGCCACGGAATCACCTTAGTAAATAAATTAAATTTACATCACAAAGCCAGAAAAGATAAAGTTTAGTGAGACATATAAAGCCTTCCAGTGAAAATCTGACCTCTACTGTATTTATGAAAAAAAGTCCAGTGACTCCAGCCCAGGAAGCAAAGGCTTCCACCATTGCCTTTTGGAGAAAATTGTGTCAACTTAATACATAGTACTGAGGTGATGAAGCAGGTCAGGGGCAAAACAATGTGAAGAATCATGAAGTTACCATGTTGGTAGCTTGCTACTTACAGTAGGTCATTTATGGTACCTGACACATGAGGTTTGTCTGCCAGAAGGAGAAATCAAGTACAAAAAAGAAAGAGCAATGACTCTGTTCAAATTGAGCTACTAGAGTTCGCAATCCTCATGCTATTTTTGGAAAAAGTAGTCATGCTAAATGTTTCAAGGACAGACAGGCAAGGGAGATAATATCATAGCTATACTAAGCTTGCATTCAGTTTACATTGCCTTCAGCACAGGATATCAGCTTGGGAAAGTCCAGCATTGATCCTGCCATGAGTTTCCCCTTGCTCCAAAAGCTCTTTGTTATAAAAGGAAAAAAAAGAGCAAGTTTGAGAGTGGCATTTGTCACAGCTAACTCTAAGTGCTACAACACAGGTTTCTACATCTGAGCTGGTTGTGTAGGCTTTCCTCATAGTCAACAGAATTTTTATGAGTATAGTCAGTGAAGTTTAGGGTGTGATTCATGTGATAAAACGTAGATGTCTATTTTAGGCTGAGATAAATTGCATCCTCTTGGGTAGAAATTCTGTGAAGTCTGAGAGTGAGTGGCTCAAATGTAAACATCTGTGTTGCAAACACTTGCATCCAGTCAGGTGTTAACCATCCTAGTTGACACTGAGAGAATCTGGGAGCTTTGAAAAGAGAATCCTGTGTAATATGTTGTCAAATTCTGTCAGGGAAAAATAAAGAAATGAACAGAGTAGAAAATGTAGCATTTCACTAGTGATTCAAAGATGACAAAGATCCATAACAGACTGGAGGCATAAGTAAGGATCTGTCCTTGGCCAAGAAAAGAGTAAGCTCAGTGTCAAAAAAGCCAACCAACCTACCAACCAAACAAACAAAACCAACAAAACCAAAACAAAAACAGAGAGAGAGAGAAGAAAAAAGGACAAAGTTGCAAGAAAACAGTACATTGAGATTTCTTCTAGTTGTATTTGGTAAACAACATCATCATCAGTAATCGGGAAACTAAGGGAAAGGTGGAGCAAAGCAGTGCTTGATGGATGGAAGACAGAATAGTCCTGGAATGTATGAACAGAAGATGAATAACAAAGCAAGGAGCAGATATAGCCATAAAGGCTGCTGGCACGAATACCAGAGGACGTGGATGCTCTGGGGATAAAAGGGTTTACAAATATCCTCTCTGCATCTTTGCACTTACTCTATACTTATTTCCATTAAGGTTGGTACCTTTTTTTTTTTTTTTTTTAACAGACTGGAAATGGAATCTATGGTAAATTTATGACTGTATGCTTCAGTGTCTTCTATTTCTTCTAAGGAAAGTATCACAGGAAGTGCATGGAATATTGTCTGTGTTCGTAGAAAACATATTTGATGAGTTTGGGGGTGCTGTTCTATGTAGACAAGAAGTCTCCATGTGCCCATCTGCATAGGATAAAAGGTTACTACTAGAGAGACGTTTTAATTTGGAGAAATGGAATGAGTAGTGATCAGCTTCTCTGAGTGTCACTTTTATTTTTCTACCACTACAAAATTAAATTGTATTTAAAATTCAGAGAGATAGGAAGGAGAGAGTTATGATGCAGTTCCATCTTTATGTAAAAGTTAAGTCTCACAGCACCAGTTGCATTAGCCTTGAAGACTGTCCTAGTTCTATCTGGCAGAAAGATACATTTCAGAAGCTGTGGATCAAAGGGGTGCAACAACTGCTGGGCTTTTGCCTTGCTTTCAAGGTACTTCAGCAG
>NW_008580635.1:0-1692 GCF_000691845.1 Merops nubicus | reverse complement strand
CAGGAGAATTAGTATGGAAGAGAAGGAGCTGATTCATATCTATCTAGTCTCTCCACCTCTCCCCTGGGTAATTTCCTTGCATTAGAGGGATCCCTGAGTAGTAACAGGCTACACCAACCTATTGTCTACAATGTATTGACATTATGGTTGTAAGCAGTGAGAGGAACCACAAGAGATATGACATGCCAATAACTTAAACAAATCAATATTGTAGCCCACAGAAGTGAGTGGACCTGCCCTAGACTAGATGGTCCTGCTCTGGCAGGGGGGTTGGACTCAATGATTTCTGGAGGTCCCTTCCAACCCCTAACATTATGTGATTCTGTGAGTCTGTGACCATAAGATGTTTCCGACACTTAATTTCCTGCAGTACCAGGAGCAGAAGGCAAGGTGTGAAGCAAAATTTGACCAATTGTGAGGAAATTTGAGATTAATAAGTAAGGAGAATCGTGGCTTACACTATTAATCTCTGCAGTTGTATTAATAATGACTAATTATTATTAACTATTTAGTATGTTTTTAAATTACTTGAATAATTAAGAAAAACTTAAAAAACACTTTCTTATTCCATTTTGCTGGCCTCAGTCATCACATATAGCAGATAAAAGTTGTGAGTTTTTGCTTTAAAAAAGGGGTGTTTGTGAGTTCTTGTAGCTTTTCCCTCTCTGTTTTCAAAGGCAATATGTGAGAAATTAGACATCTCTGAGTAGAACTTCTTTTATATTTCTGCTTAATATGTGTGTGGCAGGACAAAACTAGCAACCTAAGAGGAGATGCCTGCATAACCCAAAGAGAATGAAGTTGGCTTTCTCAGTAGTGTGAAAGTTATGTCAACATAATACAAAACAACCATGAGTGGCAGCATCACCCAAATCAGCAGTGTCTCTCACAGATCTACCACCTTCAGCCCTGGGCATGACCCTCTACATCAGGGCTTCATATCCAGAGACATCAGAAGATGGCAGGAGTGATAAAAGGAATCCCATTGCATAGGGCATTTCTTCTCCCATGTATAGCTATGAAATTCCAATTATTAGAGTGGAATGCAACTTTTGCCACTTGCTTAAAACATCTGTCTAAAGTACCAAAACAATTTTGCACACTGTAAAGTGACAAGTATGCATTTCTCAAATTAATTTGGATTTTTTTTATCCATACAAGAGGAAAAATATGAAATTTGTAATTAGCATGATGTACACCATTAAATTTTGCCTCAAGTAGCAGTTTTATGGCAGGATTCAGATGCTTTTGCCCTTTCCTCCTGGAATCAACATGACCATACAGAAGAATAACTGTCTGTGAGCAAATATGTCCTTTCAAAGAGCAATAAGAACAGTCATTCCTATTCTATGAATCAGCCTTCATGGGAAAACAATATCTACCTGTTTAGCATGACAGCTGGCAGTTCACTGTGTCCAGAAAGAACCACTTTTCATATTGAACAGTTTGAAGCACTTTTTTTTCTGTTTCTGTTACACCTGATTCTGATGCAATGGGAGCTGATTGCTATGAGATGCAGCTATCACAGTGCTGGAGCAAGAAGTGGTAAGCATCTCAAGCTCCACTATAATGTTCTTACATTACATTAGGGAAGAAAACCTGTCTGTAGTTTAAGTTTAAGCAACAGTTCCAAAGTAAGGTTTTGACCAGCATTTTCTAATTGCCTTTTTTAAAATTTTATTTTATTTTATT
>NW_008580634.1:15186-20967 GCF_000691845.1 Merops nubicus | reverse complement strand
GAGCAGAAGGGCAGAGCCACCTCCCTCAACCTGCTGTAGCCTTGCTCTCCTAATTTGTGTCCCTGTCTGCTTTAGGGTTATTCAGACAAAAGAAGACCCAACCCCTGTGAGCACTCCTGCAGAGCTGAGGAAACGAGAACTGATGCCTGTTGAACAAGAGAAGACACTTCACCTCAGTGACAAAGCATCTTCATCACTCTAAAATGACTCCTTAAAGCAGCATCCATAAAAAAAGGTAACAGGTCTCCAGTTCACCACGATGGGAAGGAACTCTCTCCCTGGGTTTTGCTTCATGAGATGAGCTGTCTCCATTAACTGGCTCTCCTTACAGTGTTTTCCAACTGTACAGAGATGAGCCAAGGACACATGAATGTAACGTGATCCAGGAAGATTCCCTGAGCTCCAGGAAGTCGGAGCGTTGCTGCCTCTCCTCTTTATGGGTGTGCACAGCTCGCTGAGTGAGGCTCCTCCCAGCAGGGTTTGGAGGGGAGCTGCTCAGGTCCTCACGTGCTGCCCTAGCCCTGCGGTGACTCCCTCCGCAAAGGCATCACCAGCCCCTGCTGTGCTGAGGCTCCTGCAACGGCCTGCAGTGGCTCTTGGCTAAAAAAGCCCAGTTTACTGCTAACAGTTTAAATCCTCTCATCTGAGGGGGAACCACCCCAGCGATGCCAGGAGCTGCTCTCTGCACCTGGCTCCTCTCCTGCCCCAGGCTCCCTGCAGCCCGGCTGCCAGACCTGACTTCCCACCCCCGTGGAGATGCTGGGTCGTGGCTGTGCCCAGGCACTCTGGAGGAGGCCAGAAGATGCAGGACGTGCTGGCTGCTCCTGCTATTGCTGCCCCTCTCCCTGCTGCTCCTGCAGCCCTGGGTGCATGCCCTGCTCTGCTGTTTTCTGCCCCTTGTGCCCCTGTCTGAGGGGCAAACGGTGGCAGCGGGTGCGTTCTGGGCAGTCAGGGCAGCAGCGACCAGCAAGAGAGACAATTCCTGGGTGGTAACAAGGCTCTCCTGAGATCCTACAGTCCCTTTGCCACTCAGCATTGCTTGGGGGGCCTCTCCCTGCCACTTTCTGCCCACAGCTCCCCCGGGCTGGTGGCTCATGCTCAAGCAGGAGCAGCATCACCCCTGGCCCGTGGAGATGGGGGCACCACGCGCCGGTGATTTTCGGCTCTGCCACATCAGCAACAGCTCCAGCTTTGCCCCCAGCACGGTGTCCTGCCCAGCCCCACAGGTGCACAGGAGGCCCAGGTGGCCCAGTGAACATCATGTGAGGCAAGGAGCCGGGGGCTGACGGCGCCTCATGACCATCTGCTCTGCGCCGTGCCAGCCCGACGGCTGCCGCAAAGAGCGTGCGTGCCACGGAGCGCTGGGGATCTGGCAGTAACAGGAGCTGGAGGGCTTGAGAGAGGAGCTGACTCTGTCTTTTCAGCTCTGCCTGATGTATATTTATCTGTATGTCCAGGGAGAGCCAGCCAGCCGAGGTGGGTGCGTGTCCCTGAGCTCTGCCTGGCCACGCCGAGCTGGTGCGTCCCCCCACACCTTCAGCTCCATCCAGCCCTGGTGTGATGTGGCACTGCTGGGAGGTCTGGGGGGCAGTGAGGCAGGAATTTGGGGGTGCTGAATGTGGGCAGCAGGATTTGATGGCTTTCTGTTTGCAAGCCAGAGAAGGTGATGTCGGGGGTCCCTGTGTGCTCGTGGCAGCAGGGAAAGCCAAGAGCCAGGAGTCACGAGCCGTGTTGTGGTGGTGAGAAAGATGGGCGAGAGCAGGAGCAAACCCTGTCTTATCACTTACAGGAAGAGCAGGGAGGGGCTGTCAGAAATGGGACTTTTATCTAAAACACACACCTTGGCAATGCAGAAGAAAAGCAGGGAAGTGCTTTTGCTCAGTGCTATAGAGCAGCCCTCAAACACCTGACTCTACATTTTGATTTCAGCCAACAAAATAAACGCAGTCTGACACGAGGCTTTCTCTGAGCCTGGCTTGGGTTTTTCAGGGGAAGGTGTTATCAAAGGCAGAGACGTGGTGAAAGGATTGAATAAGGACTGCTTATCCCTGGGTATTGTGTGCCCAGGGACGTGGTGCAGCGTGGGGCTGTGCTTTGGGACCTCTGTAAGGGGAGTTTTCTAATATTCTGTCTCTGAATCTTACTCCTCTCCTTTTCTTGCAACTTGTAAAATGCAGAAGGCTACTCCCAGCTCACTGAAAGAGGTTTTTCTTTGTGAGCCAACTTTGGGACCTCCTTAGACTGAGCTTCGAAGGGAGATTCATTTCAACCCAGCTTTAAAACCTTCCACAAACTGGCTTAAACCCAAGAATTATCAAAATGCACCCACATTGCAAAGAACTATTTAAAAATAAATCGGTGCCGACGATCACTGAGCTTCGGGGGCCAGAAACGTAAAATGGGGGGGGGAAAAAAATGGGTGGTGATGGCTCCCTGCAACGTTCCTGAACCTAACCAGGTCTTTTATTTCCATTGGAAAAGCACAGCAAGAGTCAAAGAAAAAGAAACCTGAATCTAGTTGACTGAAAGGTCATGAGACTTAGCGTCAGGATATTTGAGGGTCTCGTGATTTTTTAAATGTTAATACCGCAAGCCCTGCGTTGGGAAATTCACTGCCACTAGTTGTCAGCTCTGCCTCCAAGACTCAAGTTGTTTCTGATCTGCTTTAGTGCAGGTTTGATGACAGACTTATCAGGTTACCTGTAGAAAAGGTCTTTTATCTGAGGCCCATGAGAAAGTGTGAAACTGGAGAATGTTTCCCTAATTCGCACAACGTTTCTGCTGTTTGCTGAGCAGCCCAAAAACTGTTTCTTATTTTTTTTTTTTTAGGATTTTGACAGCTGAAGTCACCGTTGCACCTCTAGTTTTTGTGCTGGGGGATCTCAGCACACCTTAAAGAGGTCATCTGAGCTCCTGCCTGCGTCATGGAGAGGGAGGACAGAGGTCTGGGAGCGAGGCATCTTATGAACCTGCCGCAGAGCTGAGGTTAGAGGCACATTTCTCTTTGGTACTTGATATTCTGAGCCTGCCTCTTTTCTCCTTTCCCCAGCCCCAGATTTTACCCACACGTCATCTAGAAGCTGTTGGCTGAAATATTTCATATTGGGTTTATATGTAATGCTCACAACGTGCACAGGGCAGCTCTTAAAAGGTCAAGTTTATATAAATATATAATGCCTACATCTAAAAGGTCTCATTTTAGACTAAGCTGAGCAGCACTGTAAAACAAGAGAAGGTAACCCATTTTAGTGCTAGGTCAAAGGACCCCGTGACACACTATATTTTGATTTATAAGCTTTTCTGGCCATGTGTGGCTCACAAGAAGTCAAAAAAGAGTTGAAATTGTTGGTGCTCGAGCAGTGCCTTGGTCTGTCAGACCCCAGGAATGCTCACAAGCTGCAGAGCTTCCAGCAAGAGTGGTCAGGCACTGGAACAGGCTGCCTAGGGGGGTGGTGGAGTCACCATCTCTGGAGGGGTTCAAAAAATGAGTGGATGTAGCACTTGAGGGTGTGATCTAGTGGATAGGGAAATGTTGGGGTGGTGGTGGTTGGACTTGATCATCCTAGAGGTCCTTTCCAACCATAATGAGTCTATTCTGTTCTGTTCTATGATTCAAACCTCCTGTCCTGGTTACACTGCATCCTGTGCTGCTTAAAATGATAAAAGGTGGTTGCAGGCTAGTCAAGAAATGTTGTAACTCCTGGTGCTGGTGATACCTGATTTAATCCTGACTCCATGAAGTTCTTTGACTTGTGGAGTGTGAAGCTTCATGTGGAACATCTTCTTGCCCCTCCCTGGCCTCGTCCATCTCATAGCACTAAGAGAACTCACCCCCCTCCATCAAAACCCCCCAGCTTTCCAGGCCAAGGTGTGCTCTGGGCATCCCAAGTGGAGGAGATGCTGATGCCATGCTGCATCTGCCCGTGCTGCAGCATCGTGGGGCTGAAACAAGCACTGGGGTGGGCAGGAGTGTCCTCTGCCATCCATCTCTGGCCCTCTCCCACCTCTCCCCTTCCTGGGAATGGAAGCAGGGGGCATCTGGCTGCTCCATCACCCTGGTGCTGAGGGTGGAGGTGGCAGTTCCCTCTGCCACTACCCATGAGGCTTACACAGAACCAGGGGCACAGACCCCCAGCAGTAAATTCTCCCCTCAGCAGCTCTTTGCTGGGACTGTTTGCTCTCAGGAGATGTTTTCCCACCTGGAGTTCCTCAGTGTGTAAACAAAAAGGAGGTGAAATGGAATTACAGTGGTTATGGGCTGCATGTTATATGGTTACAGGAGGGTTATGATTCATGGGGCCAATGACACCAGGGGCTGGACACTGCCTGACTGATTTCCCTATCAGCAGAAGTTACCAGGGATGTCAGTGAGCTGGGAAAAGGCATCCACAGTAACTCAGTTACTTAGAAATGAGTGCTGAGGATTAAATATTGCCATGTATTGCTAAAAGGAGGTGAATTCTTGTTCAGTATAGAGGGGCAGGTATAAACACCTCTGCCTCAGAGTAAATCAGCCCCCATAAGCCAGGGGAGCTGTGGTATTTACCCCAGTGTTTTACTAACCTTTAATGCACACATACAGCCAGGAAGCCACTGTGGTGATTGCCCACATTATGCTCAGTGCCTGCCAGTCCCTTTACCACCACAAACCCCTAATTAATTCCCTTGCTTTTAAGGAAATTAAGCCATACAGAAATATGCCACCAGTAACAAATTACACAGTACTGATGCCACCGATTAATGCTGTAGGAAATGATGCTGTATTTCAGAGGCTGAATGGGGTTTTTTTTTTTCCCCCTCCTAAATTAATTTGTCACCATACAATAAAATCAGGCTACTGTCCTGCCTGGAAGTTGCTAAATTAACATTCAGACATCGTCTGAAGTGCTAGAAGGAGAAAAAAAAATAAAAGAGGCACAGGTCTTTATTATTTTCCCCTCTTGTTGTGTCTGAGAGCAAACAGCTGAATAAACACAAGTCTGCTGTACCACCAAGAAATGACTGAGAGCTTCCCAGTTCTCCCAGTCTACACCAGCACCCCTCCCATCCCAGTGTTTCAGGGAGCTGATGTATACTGCAATATTTTTTAAAAACCAGGGGTTGCTAAGAGGGCATCTGTCCCTCCTGTGAGGAGACCTTCTGGGGTTTGGATTACCTCCTTGCCCAGGTGATGCAGAAGCTTCTGATGTTTCCCATGCAGGTGAAGATGTGAGCAAGACCTCTGGGACTCCGTGGAACAGGTCAGAGCTTGGCTTTCCTTGGAGTGAACAGGGTGAGCTGTGGCAAAAAGGAGGAAATGAGATGAGGTATGTATCCCCACTGGCACTGATCTTTGTACCTGCTGGCTGGAGTCACAGTGTTGGAACCATTACCATGAGCTTGCAGAGGAGAGGCTCCTTTCACCTGCTCAGGTGTGGTGCCAGTGCACAGGCTGAGTTTTTGTGGCTGAGAACACGTGTGTGAATGCATGAGGAAGTGCCAGTGTGGGCAGGTGCCACAGAGAGGCACCAGGGGAACACAAGCTGGGGCAGGTTACCTGCTCCTTCCTGGCTGGCCCAGGGGGTGCAGCAATGGGAATTGAAAAGGTGAAGCAGGTTTGCTGGGTGGTGGCACGTGGGGTTGTGAAGGGAGGAGGTGTTTACTGCTGGAGGCTGTGGCTGCCTCTAGAGCACTCTGGGGTTATCACCAAGGTGCTCCAGGCAAACACCCTGGAACTGCTGCTCCAGGAACACTGACAGGATTGAAACCCAAACAAATCTCACCTCAACCAGGTAACTGAGA
>NW_008580634.1:9952-15155 GCF_000691845.1 Merops nubicus | reverse complement strand
TTCAACAGGGCTGGCACGCAGGGAGTAGCCCACCTCTCTTTGCAGGGTTAGCTCAAAAACAGCCAGGCTCTGGTCGTTAATATTGTTCTTTATTTATTTATGTATCATTTAGGAGGCTGGCACGCAGGGAGTAGCCCACCTCTGTTTGCAGGGTTGGCTCAAAAACAGCCAGGCTCTGGTTGTTAATATTGTTATTTATTTATTTATGTATCATTTAGAACCTTTCTAAGATTCCACTTCAGAAAAAAGCAGCATCTGGAGCTGTTTACTGCTCCCCTTGGCTGGCAGTGTGCTGGGTGGTGGTCAGAGGGCGAGCAGCTGAGCGGGTGCTGGCATCGCTCTTGTAGGGCCATCAGAAATGGTCCCCAGGCTGTTGGCCAGGGAAGAATCTCATGCCAGGGGACAATGAAGGCCTGGAACAGACCCTGAGTGTCCAGCTCATCAGCAGGAGGAGAGAGCTGGCTGGGTACAGCAGCTCTTCAGCAGGGGCTCCTGCACCCCCAGCTCCCAGGGGGTGTGGGCGGTGCTGGGGGTGGGGGCAGGTTGCAGCTCAGCCTGTTGAGCACCTAAGTATGTGCTGCCAGCCCAAATGCTGGGTTAAACTGGAGGAGTGCAAAATCCAGCCTGTTTCTGACCCTACAAAACAACTCTGACAGCAAAGGCAACCACACCTAAGATGGGTTTTAAAAACCAGTACCACGCAGGAGCTCCTGAAGTCAGAAGTGGTAGTGTTGCCCTCTGCACTCCCCCAGCTTGATGCTCTGTCCTGCCAAGACATAAAGTTAGTGAGAAAGAGATTTTCTTTAAATACCACAGACTCTCTCACCTGGAGAGGACATCTGAGAGCCAGGTGTCTTCCCAGTGGGCCCTGGTCAGCTGGGCTGTCTGGAAGGAGCATTACACAGTGATGTCGAGGTGATCCACCCAGCTGCTGAAACTCCACCTGCCCTAATGGCTAATGAGGAATGAATTTGATAATGTGGAAAATCTGGGTATTAAGGAGAAGTTGGATCAGGCTCCAGCTGGATTAATTCACTGCTGGAATCTGGAAAATGTAATAAAGTGCAGCTCTGTCTCAATCTGGGTGATTTGCCATAAAGCTGGAAAGTTTGAACATTATCCACTGAAAACTGTTGGGAAGAGCAGCTAAGGCTCAGACCCACAAGAGGCTTTGTGTGCTGGGATGCTGTCA
The DNA here is from genome assembly GCF_000691845.1 of Merops nubicus. Lineage (NCBI taxonomy): Eukaryota > Metazoa > Chordata > Aves > Coraciiformes > Meropidae > Merops > Merops nubicus. Next base: position 13,963 of record NW_008580634.1, on the reverse strand, counting down.
TCCTGCACCCCTGGAGCAGGCTGGAAAGGGGCTGGGAGGGATGTCCTCCCCTTTCAGCTGGGCCTTCCCTCACCAGCTGGCTGCCCTGGTGGCCCTGCTCTCCTGACAGTGTCTTTCTCATCCATGAAGAGGAGCAACATCACATCAACATCACATCAGGAGCACGTTGTGCCATGCTCCTGATGTGCCCTGCAGCCTGGTGGCTCTGCTGTGCTGTCCTGGACAAGGAGCAGTGTGTTGAAACCCCTCTGGGTGCTGAGTACCAGCTTCAGGATGCAGCTTTCAGAAAATAAAGCTCTATGAGTTGAGCTCTGGCTTCATAGCTGCAGTGAATAATTGCCTAGGTTGTGTCTTGATCACAGGTTTGAATTCGGGCTAGAGACTTAAAAAATGCACAAATGAAGCTGTTTTTTTTGTCTTGTACCTGGCAAGAGGTGTTCAAAAGTTAAACTGGCCTTGGCTTGTGTTAAGAGGAGTTACCTGTGCTGGCCATAAATCCAACCAGAGTGGCTTAATTGATCATTCACAGTAAATAAAGCTATAACTGAGTTGTCTATAATACAGAGGGGATCTCCTGAGCTATGGAGGATGATAGCTAGCCAGAGAAATCCATTCAGAGGCTCTTTGGGATCGATAAGCAGTTAAGAGAGCTGTGGAAAGATGACATTGCCTGTCTTTGTGCAGAGGCTCCCAGAGAGGTGCTGGGCCACTGAAGGCACAAAGGGCAGCAGCTGGGCTGGGATCCATCGAGTTTAAACCACAGTGATCTCTAGCTGAGTTGCCACTTGGTGTCCAAATGCAGAGAGGCAAGAGCAGCCTCCACAGCAGAGTAGATGGCTGGGCACTCATCAGCTTTGGTAGCACCACTCCCACCCTCACCATGGGATGGTGTCAAAGCCGTGGTGATGAGCTTGGCCACCAAGTTTCTGATTCAATAAGTGAGGGCTCTGTGGCTCAGAGGGCATTTGAGGCCCCCCTGGCACTTGCAGCTATGTTGCAGCTCATGCTGGTAGCCAGCCTGGGTCCTGCCCAGCTGAGGCTGGAGGAAATCTTGTGTTGTGGTGGAGGGAGTGATGAGGAGGCTTGGGAAGAGTTTCTTCCACTCCAGAATGTGCTGCTGGTGGGGTGGTTTGTGCTCTCACTGTTTTGCTAGGTCTAATCATTCATTCTTCCATGCCATGGGAGAGCCAGTGGGCCAAGCTGTGTCCTCTCCAGCCCCAAATCCAAACGAGATCCAGAACAGACCAGGGAGAAGAGAAGGGTGAGGCAATTGCTGCTGTGATTCTGCTGAGTGATACGTGGGGACCTGCACCTTCCTCAGTCTGGTAGTGAGGGCTGCTGGAGCCTGCAGGTGATATCAGCCTCCTGCAGGCCTCAGAAGGAGTGAGAAAAGCCTTCCATCCCCTGAACTAAGTCCTTTTCAAAGAGGGAAAGTTCTCCCTGCTGTTTTTAGAGCAGATGCACCCAGCACCATGGTTTGGGGGTCAGAAAAATGATATATTATGGTTTCTCTAGTGAACGCATGAGAAAATGGACTGGCATATGATCACTGCACAAGGACAGAAAGATGTGAGGCTCACTAGAGCCATTATTTCCAATTACTCATTTGCTTGGCCTTATTTAATTAGCTGTCCTTGAGCCAACCTGCTTCAGTGTCAGTTTACCCCAATACAAAGCACAGACTCATAAAACAAGGGCTGGATGAGGTGTTCGCTCTGCCAGGGCACCACCCTTCAGCAGATAACTGTCTGATCTGGTCTCAGAAATGCTAGTGATATTTTTTTTTGTGGGAAGGTGAGGTACAGCCCTGCTTAGGTGCTTGTGGATCTGTGCTGTTCAAGCTGGAGAGGGCAGGAGTGGGCTGTGTGTCTGGGGCAGCAGCATCTCCCCCACGGGGTTCGTTAGCAGGGCTGGCTGTGACCCCATGGTCTCCACTTCCTACAAGGTGGAGGAGCAGAAGTCCCCTGAGACATCCCCCACTCCGACCTGGCTCAAATTAACCTACAGGTCCTAGACTTGTGGAGTGGGGAGGGGGAATTGGATGTGGATGTGCTTCATTGCCTTGGGGAGGTTGGCTGCAAAACTTGTCATCTGGGAAAAGAAAGTGCATGGTTCACCCTTCACCATTGGGAACGTTTTTCCCCCTTGTGATATCCATTAAAATGAAACTTTTAACTGCCTAAAAGGACTCTGCCCTTACCTCTGTGGCCATGTTTAGATCTGGATGCTGCCTCCCATCCCTTCCTGCCCTCCCGTGGGTGCCAGCCCTGTCGCAGCAGCATGGAGCATGGTGATCTTGCACATCCACATGTGGCATTTCCCAAAGCATCCGTGGGGACTGATGCTTGGAACCCAGGCTGCCACTGGGGACGGGACTGGCCACCTTGTGGGAGCATAGGGCCACCATCCCCTCCAATATAACCCCTTCACAGCATCATCCTCCAGCCAAAATCCCTCCTTTGCCCTCGTTCCTCCTCCGCTCCGGCCTCACGACGATGGGTTTGGTTGGTTTATTTTTTTCCAAAATAGCAAACCTTCAAACATCCCTGAGCTTGGAAGCACTGCATGGACATGTGTGAGCTCGAGGCCCTTGGCCACACCACAAAACACCCTGCAGGCACTAAAAAGCCAGGGCAGGGGCGTCGCTGAGCCCTGTGGGCAGTGCGGGAGCAGCTCTCCACGCTCAGGATGTTCTCTGTGTTTATTTCCCCTCCTGGCTCTGTTTGCTGACAGGGAACCAGCCGTGGCTTCGGGCAGCCACTGCCCACACGACATATTTTTGTTCATCCGTCTGCCCTTGCCAAATGCTGAAGTCAGGCAACTGGCTCCTGCTGGTGCCAGCTCTGGTTGCTCACACTGGGATTAGCACGTAAACTGGTTCGGTCCCACCGCGGAGGCCGAGCGTGGCCTTCTCCTTTACCCCTCTGCCTGCAGCTGCCTCTGTGAAAAAGATGTCTGTTGTGACTTTGCTGGTGGCTTTCTGGAAGAGGCTGTTGTAATAAAGTTGGTTATTTTTTCCCCCCCTGTTTTTTGCAGGTATCTTTTCACCCTGGTTGCATGCTGAGAGAGCATCTACGCCCTTGATCCACTATGTCTCAGGCTGGCCCTGTGCTCAGTCCCCAGGCTAGAGACCTCTTTAGAAGGGATTAAGGGAAAGTGTCAGACATGGGGATCTCCAGGAAACCAAGGAATAATCTCCCAAAGTGCTGGGAGACCTGAAGAAAGTAAACCCTCCCTGAGACAGCAAATGTGACTGGACTTCTCAGTTACAAGTAAAGCTGCTCTGGCCCCCTCGGCTGCTTGCGGCATTCGCCCTCTCCCCAGGACTCTGCAAACAAAACTAAAAAGAGCTGAAGGATGAAAGAATCAAGTATCTCTTAAAAATTAACCTAACGTTCAGCCTCTCAGCTCACTTGGGAACAGGTTAGCTGAATGCACAGGGTTGCATTTGGCTTTGTAACCCGTGGAGGGAAGGGCAGAGCCTGGGCAGGCACCGTGCTGGCGCAGGGCAGGAGTCCTCCTGGTGTGCTGCAGCACAGGAGCTGCCATCCCCTGTGTGCTCAGCCCTAGGCTGATACAGCCAGGGTCAGCTCTGCTCAGCCAACACAAGTATCTCCTGTATCTCTGAGCCAAACTGGCTCCTGGGAGCCAAGGGATGCTCATGGTTTCTCTTGGTGGCTAGCGGAGGGCTGAGCATGAGGCTCATCACCAAGGGGCTCAAGGAAGGCATTTGCCTGCTTCAGCACATCTGCTTTCTTTGCTCCTCTCTCTTGTTTTAGCCTGAATACGTGCCTCCTGATTGGATTTCTTCATGAAGATGAACTTCAGCAAGAGGCCCTGAAATGGGAACTAGGCAGATAATGGCAGAAGACAGTAAAAGCAATATAGAGATCCGGGGCCACCTCATCAAATAGCAGGAGCTGGTGTAGGGGTATTGATTTCAGCAGAGCTGTGCCAGTTTACTCAAGTTAGGGCTTTGACCTAAGTAATTCACAGTAATAAAGATATCCA
>NW_008580634.1:321-9942 GCF_000691845.1 Merops nubicus | reverse complement strand
AAAGAGTCCCTCTTGATCTGGTCTGTTATCAATATATCTGCACGCTGATACTCGGGCATTCACCCTGCCTGGGGCTGTAAAATCCCCCATTTAAGCCAAGTTAGAGGTAGATTCCAGCTGCACTGGGTACCTGCACGACCTGCCAGAGCGAGGTGCTGTCCTTGGCAGGAGCAGAGGCTATTCCTGCTCTCTGGTGCACAGGGAAACTCGATCTTTGCTCTCCCCACTGCTTGGGGGGGGCCGGGACGCTGGGTGCTGCTGGGGAGCAGGTGCCAGGGGCAGCGCTGGGGCAGGAGTGTGGATGGTGCAGACTCTGTCCTGCCCTGGCCCTCGGCCTCAGAAAAGCCATGGGGTGTGCCTGGTGAGGAAGGGGGCTGGTTTTGGGGGGCTCAGGCTGTAATCCTGCCTGCCTGTTGCTCTGCAGTGCCCGTCTGAGGCTTGCTGGGGGATCCCAAGAGCAGAGAGAGTGGTTGTGCTGCTCCTGCCTGGGGTGGCTGTGGGTGCTGTGCCCGTGATCCCCTCCCCATCTGCTGGCCCAGGGCATCCCAGGAGGTGTTTTCAGAGCGTGGCTTTGGGGTGTGCAGGACCTGGGAGCAGCCTGGGAGTCCTGGGACTATCCTCTTAAGCCTGTTCAGGTTTGGCTGCCAGCAAAATAAAACCAGGTCTAAAGCTTTCTCTTTCCCATGCTTCAGATAGGTCCCTGTGAACACTGAGCAGGGTGTTTGGAAGCCACCCAGACGTGGATGGTTTGCCCCCACAGAATATTGCACCTATTTTGAACCACCTTGATGCTACTTTTTAGGTGAGCCCCCTCCCCTCGGAGCGAACTGTCTGGTTAGGTCTAATTTCTTTCAATGGGCCTTCAGCGTGTGCTCAAGTACTTTGCTGATTTAGGGCCCGAGTCATTAGCTTTGCAGTTGATTACTCAAGTGGGTTTTAGGTAGGGGAAAGGGAATGCTAACATCCTGTGAGAGGATTTGGGCCAGCACTGGGGCTAAAAGCCACACCAGCCTCAAAGCGTCGCCGCGGTCCCGTCGCGACTGGAGGCCAGCCCCGGCTCCTGGTGTGGCTCCTCACCCCTTCCCTCTCCCTGCAGCACCAGGACATCCTCCCGGCCGAGGGGAGGCTCTGCCACAGCCCCCCTGCTCCATTTAACAGCTCCGTGGTGTTTGTCAGCTCTAAAATCACAGCCTTAGCCTTAGCAGCTTCCCCCACGGCAGCGCGGCAGCGCTGATTGCACGCGCTGGAGGGGCTGATTGCCTCCCCAGTGCTGCACATCATCAGAAATGCAAACAAGCTGCCACTGTAAACATACACACGTTTTAAGGCAACCAGATCAGTTGCCTACACGCTCTCAGGCCCTCACCAATTACCCAAATTGGTACATCCCACTCGTCGCATCAGCGTAGCCGGATATAATATATCCTGGAAAAATCAACGGCTCACAGCTAAGGTTGTCTGTTGTGCTGTGCTTCTCCACACTCATTGATTTAAGAAACAAACCAAAAAAAAGAAGGCAAAATAAGTAGATTGTTTTCTAGACACACTTAGGAAGTTTGTAAAATTGTAGGTGCAGGGAGAGCTGGTGTGTGTCAGCCCCCAGGTGCTGCCTGGACCCGAGGCAGCAGCATCGTGCCTGTCCCCATGCTCTGGTGTGCTGGTGATGAGGGGCAGAAAAGGGTTTGTCCTCTTTAAAAATAGATGATTTACAATGAACTGCAGGGGCTTGGGTTCCAGTGAAATAACAACGCTCAGTGCAATAGGGAAAATGTTGGAAAAAATAGGGGGAAAATGTGTGTTTTCATCCCAGCACAGCCTCCGTGCTGCGGCCTCCAGCTGCCACCCGTGTGGGCTGGAGCAGCAAGAGTGGAGAAAATGAAGGGATGATTTCACCCTTGCCAAAGAAGCTGGAAAAAAAGGCCCTTTGCTCCAGCTGTTGTCTCCTCTCCCTCTCCTGGGTCTTGCTCCTGTGCCATCTTTGCACCCTGATGGTGGGGGCATCGTGGCTGTAATCTGGAGATACCTTTGCACCTCTGGCTGCATCTGCTCAACCAGCCCAGGGGGGTCTCTGTCCACATTTCTTCCTCTAGTATTTAGGGGCAGTGCTCTTCACTGTGCTGGCACAACCTGGGTGTGTTTGTGGGCACCTAGACTCCCACATATGAAACACTCTGCTCTGAGCCCGTGCTAAAACACACACATCTTTCTTTTTCTCTGTCTGAGAAAACTGCAGACACACAGTCTGATAGATGCAGACACACACCTCATCTGACAGAACTCTAACTCTGGTTTTTTGCAGGTTTTGTGGGGAGTGTGTGAGGCTCAGGGGGGCTTTGAGCTGCTCCTGTGCCAGCGTTTGCTCCCCTAGGGGAGGGGCACGAGGTTGGTGCCCACTCCCCACCTCCTCTCTGGGCACAGAGCAGTTCCCAGCACCTCGTTGTGGCTCTGCAGGCTGCCGAGGTGTGAACAATAACCCCCTGAAGCAAGGAGCTGGGAGATGAAAAGGAGCTTTGAAGAGAGAAATGAAAGGGCAGGGAGAGAGGAAGGAGGAGTAGTTCCCTGTCGCCAGGAGGTGGGTGAAGCTCCCGGGGAGAAAGTGGGAACAACCTCATGGGTGAGTGCAAGCTGCTGGGGGTTTGAGGAGCTGCTGATGGGTGGGAGCAGTGAAGGTGCTGGTGGCAGCCCTGTGGCTGCCTGGCCACCTTCTCAGCGTGGAGCAGTTTGGGTTGGGAGCATGTCACAACCTATCAACTAAGCCAAATCTCCCTTCTTGCTGCTTTTTGAAGCAGCTTCCTCAGCTTGGCCACCCTGGGAGCTCCTCCACAGCTGGCAGGCTCTGAAAGCTGTCACCTGGGAAGAAGAGGAAGAGCTGAGGGTGAGGTGATAGGGAGAGGTTTTACCCACTGCCCGTGTGCTGCACCCCAGCTTGGAGAAGCTCCTCTTAGGAGGAAAGGAGTGGCAGCTGGGACGTGCTCAGGGGGTAAGTAAGGCCCAGGTGCACTGCAGGAGGTTTTCCCTCTTTTGTTCCTTCCCCCAGCATGGTGGCTTGATCTGTGTGTCTGTCTCCTCACCCCAAGGCTGTCTGAAGGGCCTGAGCTGTGTGGGACCATGCTGGGTATGGAAGGTAAGAGCAGCTCCTTGCTCCCAAGCTGTGTCTCAGCTGGCCCACCTCCTGTGCTGTCAGCAAGCTTTTGGGGTGTTAGAGCCCTCCCTGGATGGGGAGGCAATCCCAAACTTGTTACTTTTCATCTGCTTCCACACATTTTTGGGAGTGATCACCTATCAGTGCATGATGGACCCATCCTCTTGTTTGTGCTTCTGCCATGAGCCTGGAGCTTTGAGAACACACCCAGAAACATCATCTAAAAATAATGAGATTAATGATCTTCACCCAAAAGTTTTGCTTTCCTAGAGAGCTGGATGAAAGCCAGCACTGAAAATTCTTTCCCAGTGGGCAGGAAAACTTGTTTCCAGCTAGCAGAGAGCAGACTACAGCCCAGGCAGGAGCCTGCCCTCAGGGGAGTCCTCTGTTTTGCTTCTGGCAGGGAGCAGAGCTGTGGCTCTGAGGGCTGCTGGCTGCTCTCCTTCCTGGGAAGAGCTGCTGCCTTTCTCCACGTGGCTTGGCAGAGCAGGAGAATATCTCCCACTTTCCCCCTTCCCCGTTTACCTGTCTGGAGCAGGTCAGGGAGGTGTTCCCCTTGCCTGCCCTGCACAGGGGGTTTTGCTGGGGGGGGTTTCTGGTGGCTCTGGAGGCAGGCACTGCTCTGCTTCCCCTCCCTGCCCAGCAGCCCTCCAGTTCACTTGCCTGTGCTCTTGTTGGTTTCTTTCATTTACTGGAAATCTTTATATTTACCAGGAACACTGAGATTTATGCAGGCTGATGTCAGATTCTGTGTAATAAATTTACTAAGGGTTTTTTTTTTAACATTAGCAGCTCCTCCTAACCTCTGTAAACTCAGTAATGATTTAGCTATAAAGGGTTTGCTGTAGTGTCCTTCAGACACAGGATAAGAAGATGACATTGGAGGTTGGCAAAGTGAAATGCAGATTCATTCCTGTTCCCAGAAATTTGGCTTCCTTGTGGAGAAATGGGCAAAGCAGGCTTTGGAAATGAATAATTTCCTATTATTAATTAAACCTGCACTCCCGTGGGCCTTCAGGGAGGGAGAGCAATGCAGGGGGGATGTGTGCCCAGCCCCTGCAAATATTTGGGGTCACCTATGGCGTGGAGGGTGCATCTTGTGCCCAGATCACTGCATTTCCTTCCTGGCTTCTTTGGTTGGGGCTTTTTACTTTTGCCAAAGGCAGCTGCTCATGCAGAGCCCCAGTGCTGCCAGCTGCTGACCTCCAGAGGTGGGTGGGAGAAAACCTTGGTCACCTGGAGACCAGAGGGGACTCGGGGTGCTGGCCCCCAGCCCAAGGTGCATAACTGGCACCAGGAAAATGGGGTGTCTGGGCTCATCCCAACACTGCTGCCCACTGAGGGGTAACTGGGGAGGGGAGGCAGCTGGCCTGGAGGAAGCCCTGAGCAGCTCTCCTCACTTGGGTGCTCCCCAGGAGGTCTCACCTGATTTGTAGCACCAAGAAGACCCTTCTCTGGACTGAAGGATCTCTGCACAGACCCACCCACGGCTGGATCTGGCAGTTGCTGCCCAGGTTGGGGGCTCTGGGGGCATGCTGAGACTGTAGGAGTGGGGACAGACCCATCACAAATGCCCATGTTTGTTGTTTTTCAGAATTCTCTCTGAATAAAGATCAGAAGAGGCTTAGCTTGGTTTTTTTTTCCTCTGTCCAAACCCTGATTTTTCTATTGGGTTTTCTGTAAGCAAACCTCAGTTGTAAATGGAAACAGTTTGGTTTCCTTGTTGGCTTTTTAAAACAACATAGGAAATAGAGGTAAACAGTTAAAAGCTTTCTTTGTGGACTCGGATCAAAAGCCTTTGCAGGTTTTAATCAAAAAGCTGTGATTTTTGGTGAAAAGAAAAAGCTGTTGTCTGTGTTTCCCCTTCCCCAACCTGTGTCTCCCTCTCTGCTCTCCTCCCCCTTCCACCCAGATGGAGAAAAAAAGAAAAAGAAACCCATTTCCCCAGGCTCAATCAGCAGCAGAGAGTCCCTTATTTCAAGGGAGGAAGAACATCATGACGTTTGACTGCCTGTTTTGGATTCTGTGGAGGAATTTTCATCCCCTCCTGCTTGCCACGTGTCTGGCAGCCCTCCCAGATCTGAACTCTCTAGAGGATGGAGGCAGAATTATCTCTGAGCTTCGCAGCTGCCAGATGTTAACTGAGGAACCAGCAGCAGCCTTGCTGCTTCCTCCTTCACTCTGGGTAAACCTCTGTCTGCCCTGCCCCCTCTGACATGCAAAAACTTCCTCCAAATCTTTTTCCTGGTCTCATTCCCTTTCCCCTGGTGAAAAGCTGGCAGTGTTTTGCCCTGGTGAAGCCAGCAGGAGTAGGTGCTCTGTGCAAGGGTGCAGGACGTGGGCTCTTGCCCTTGTGTGCAATCATCTGTGTAATTACCCTGTGAGTGATAGGAAAGGGGGGAAAAAAAAATCATATTATCCTTATGATAGTGTTCATGGGACCATTGATCAAGGTGACAATTGGAAATTCATCATGATGCAGCAGGAAAAAATGGGAACCCAATCCAGGTGGGCTACTGCAGCCAGATATTTGCACTCTAATTTTGGCAGAAAAAGATCTGAGTGGGACTCTGAAGCAGCAGACATGGGGTGGGCTTGGACCATTCTGCCCCCTCCCTGCCTCTTTGGATAGATTCCCACCTTTTAAAACTTCATCTCTCTCGTTTGCTTTCTGAAGTAGGAACACAGCTCAGGCTGCAACAAGCTGAAGGCTGTGATAAAGTGAAACTCTCGTGGCAGGTTCCCCTCCCTGCTTTATTTTTTTTTAAAGCTTCCAAAGATAAATTGCATTTTTTGCTTCAAGATAATGAAATTTCCTTGGAGGAGAGACGTATTTTTTTTTTTTTCTGTAGCTTTTGCATTGGGAACATGAGAGGAGTTTTTATTTTAAATCTCCATTGAAAGTGTTTGTCTGTCTCTATTTTGCTTTCTTCACTGTGAACGTTCTGACTTCACAGAGCCAGCAGAGACCCCGAGACTGAGTGTTTCTGTCACTTCTTATAGCTTGCCTTGGCATAAAATTTATTCTTCAGAGTTGTGTTTTTTTTTTTTTTGTCCTGAAGAAATGAAAGTTGAAGCCAGATTAGTAACAGATAAAAAGAAGTCATCCATCCTCAGACAAAGGAGTTTTTGTTTTCCTCTTCTGCATTTGCTTTTGTTAATCCTCTGCCTTCAAAGGGGAACAAAGGGATCCTTCCACCTGGAGAGACTGGAAAAAAAGGCAAAACTCAGAGCAAGCAGCATGCCTGATGTGTGTGTGTTGTCCTGCAGCTGGCACATCTGCTGGAAAACCCAGCAAGGAGAAATTGCAGCATCTCTGAGAGCAAAATCAGGGTTTCTTTTTAGCTCCTAAGAGGAGAACTCGTTGATCTTTTACCTTGCCCTGCAGAGAAAGGCCATTCTGCTGCCCATGCTGCAGGAGCCACCTTCCCTGCCTGGTGGCAGCGTGGAGAGAGCTGTGGGTGTGTTGTGTTCCGTGGTGCCTGGTGTTGCACCAGAGCCTGTTTCAGTACCACTCTCATCTTTTGTTCAATCATGTGTAGTGATTAATACGTTCTTGGGTGCTGAGAGGCTCGAGGCACTTGGCACTTGACTGTCTCCTATTTCTGTACTTAATAAACAGAATATTCCACAAGAAGAACTTGCCATTTATCTTTTGCTGCTGTGCAGGGAGTTACTCCGAGCCCTGGCTCTGACTGCATCTCTCTTTTGCCCAGGGAATTAATAGACTCTTCCCTGCCCTAGCTCCCTCTGTTCTCACTCTGGTTGCCAAATTAACCTTCATCTCACCTACTTTTTCTTCACGTCTTGCTTCAATTTAGTCCTCAAATTGTTCACCTGACAAAGGAGTCGTCCTTCCTACAGCTTCTACTTCTGCTCTGATAAGATACCTGAATTTTCTGTGAGCTCCTGAAGAGAAGAATGACTTATCTCCCTCCCTTTAGTTTCCCCCTGGTATTTGAAGTGCAGAAGTCTCCCTGAGGTTGTTTTTCCTAGGAGTACAGTAAGCAGTTTGGACTGCATTGTGCCAGGTGACAGAGTTCTGCCCTGAATACACCAAGCATTTGCTGCTGCTAATGAGTGTTATTACATCATCTTACCTTTATTTGGGCTCTCAGGAGGGGGTTTGGCTGCACAGGAGGTGCTGCAGGGTCTGGGTGCTGCTCAGCAGCACTTCCCATGCCTACCTGTCTCTCCTGCCCCATGTGCTGCAGGTCTGAAAGGCTGGAAATGGGAAGGAATCTGATTTTCTTATCAGGAAGAGGATTTATCAGCTCCTCAGGCTTTGAGTTCTGGGAGGGTGCTGTAGGTGCACGCTTATTCTCTCTGCAATTAATGCTCAGGCAAACTGCTGGCAGCAGCCTTGGCAGGATTAGGGATGCAGGAGCACTGCTGAGGATGGTTTCTGCCCTGTGCTGCACGGAAATCTTCCTGCCTTCCCTGCAGGCCTGGCCTTGGCTTGGAAAATAGGCTGGGAGCATCACGGCTGCTTTAGTGCTGGTGCTTATTCTGGCTGGGGAAGGCTCCTGTGCCCTCTGGAGCTCCTCTGCTCTGCGGGGCTGGTGCAAGGGGAGGCTTGTTTGACCTTTATGCCTGCTCTGAGCTGCTCCTACTTGAGTGAGCAGCTTTCTGGGGAGCTCCCATCAGGGGCACCCTCCCAGCGAGCCCCCTGCTCTGAGCTGAGCAGCAGCTCTGGTGCAGAACAAGTCTTCATCCCCCTCCGGGTGACACACCTAATGCTGCAGGAGGTGTTGGGCATCTCCAGGGATTTGGGGAGGCCCCTCCAGAGCCCCCCTTGCAGCAGGAGGATGGCTGGGTGGGATTCCTTCGTGCTTCAGCTGGTGCAGTGTGGAGGGAGAGGATGGGGACGGTCCCAGGCTGTGCCACCTTCGGTCCTGGGAGCAGTTTCAAGGGGTTTTTGAGGAGGAGATCCGTGGTGTGTCATATAGCAACTCTTGATGTTTCCTTTCACTGGGATCCCAGATCTTCATCCTTCAGAAAGGGTTTGGCATCGCCTGAAGCATCATCCGAGAACAAAGGCAAAGCTGTTAATTAAGACAGGGCTAATTCTGGCAGCCGACTGCCGCCATCTCCACGCGCTGCCGGCTGCGGGAACAGAGGGACCGGCTGTGGGGCTACCAAAAGCCTCCCAGAGGCTACGAGGGCTCCGTGCTGGGCTGTGCCCCGTGTCCTTCCTCCACAGCACCCTGGTGGACAGGGCTGGAGGTTACTCATGGCTGGAGGGGTGCTTTTGCCTTCTCGGGGGGCTTTTGCCTTCTCGGGGGGCTTGCTTGTTGAGAGCTGCGGTGTGTTGGGTTTTGGTTTTTTTTTTGGCTTGGTATTTGAGGCCTTTTTCTCTGCTGGGAGCAGCTGCCAGCTCTGAGAAGAAGCAAGGAGATGGGAACTTCTGGCCCTGAGGTGGGGAGCAGGGGATGGGTAGGGTGCTGTGGGAGAAACCTCCGTCTCTGCTGGGAGCAGCTGCCAGCTCTGGGAAGAAGCAAGGAGATGGGAACTTCTAGCCCTGAGGTGGGGAGCGGGTGATGGGTAGGATGCTGTGGGAGAAACCTCCTACCATCAGCCCGCTCAGAGGGGGAAATGGAGCAAAAACGTGCCAAAAAACGTAGCTGGCTTTCATGTCCTTGGTGTGTCCTCCTGCCGGTGTGCCAGGTACCTGGGACTGCTCTGGGACAGCTGGTGGCCAGGAAGCCATGGAGCAGGCAAGCAGGAGTGGCCCTGTGGCACAATGCTGCCACCTTCCCGTGCCTGCCCTCCGGACAGCGAGGCGGGGAAGAGGCTTCTCCTGAGCCGCCTCCTCCAGGAGGAGCGAAGGGGCTGAGAGAACAGAAAGCTCTCTGCACGAACACAGCTGGGCAGCCGACTCTTGGGCCAGCTGAAAAGAAATCAGAAGAATATTGATGTATTGTTGTTGGTTTTTTTGTCCCCCCCGTGCAAAAATTGTCAGGGTTCTTTTTTTTTGGTCAGACATTAGTTTCTGAATGCAAGTTTTTCAGTGGATAACAATTTGGGGGTGGGGAGCAAGCGACTGAGGCAGTTCTCTGAATAACTCGCAGGCTCAGCTCTTTGCCTCTTGTATTTTCAAACGATTAACATTTTTTTTTTCCTTTTCCACATCATGAATATTCTATACTTGAGCTGTTACTGAGTTGTGCTAGATCAGATAAATAACATGGTGTTGCTTTTGTGGCAGACTGGATAAAGATGCAAATAATACTGACATTTACTTCACAGTTTTCTTTCTGTGATCCTCTGAGTGAGTAAACTGGATTGCTGAGATATTCATGGGAAGGAAATGAAGAAGGGTTGTCAAGATGAAAGCAAATTTCCTTAAAACTTAGCCAGAAGATTCTTGGCAATTTTTTTTTTCTGTTATTTGCTCAGCTGAATAGGAGCTGCTTGAAATATATTTTGCACAACCTCAACTGAAAACTCTTATTCCCGTGGCACAGTTGAATATTTTT
>NW_008580634.1:0-282 GCF_000691845.1 Merops nubicus | reverse complement strand
ATGTTTTCTCAGGGTTTAGTCCCTCGGCGGGGTGGCTGGTCCTGCTGCAGCAGCAGACGTGCCCGGGCTGTGGGCAGGTGACCGTGACCTGAAGGAGCCCTTGCTGCCTTCCCTGCCCTCACCTTTTTCCCCTCAACAGTGTTTGCTGAGATACACAGACCCGGGAGGAGGGAGAGATGGGGTCGGCTTTGTGCCGGGTCAAGTGGCGGCCTGGCTGGGGAGAGGAGCCAAGGGGGTGCTGAGCTCTGGGAAGGGCGACCAGAGGTGGCGTGGAGTGAGGGG
>NW_008580633.1:0-3562 GCF_000691845.1 Merops nubicus | reverse complement strand
TGAAGGCTCCTCCTTCTTCCCACGTCATTGGTCCCTAATTCGCCGCTTCCCGGCGCGTTTCCACCCGCGGGGAAAAGGGGCTGAGGAAGCCCAGGGTCGGTCCTTCAGCAGGCACCCCTCCAGAGGGGAGTTTTCTGGGACCCACGCCTCGAGTTGGGGGTTTCTCCGGCATCTGGTGCCACCATCTGCACCTTCTTCTGGAGTTCATGTGGCATCATAAAATCATCCAGTGGTTTTGGTTGGAAGGGACCTTTCAGGGCCATCTGGTCCAACCCCCCTGCATTGAGCAGGGGCATCCTCAACTAGAGCAGGTTGCTCAGAGCCCCATCCAACCTCACCTGGAATGGTTCCAGGGATGGTCAACCCGGGCCAGGGGCTCACCACCCTCAGTGTGAAACATTTCTTCCTTCTCTCTAGTCTAAATCTCCCTCTTTTATTTTCAAACCCTCTCCCCTTGTCCTGTCCCAACAGACCCTGCTCAAAAGGTTGTCCCCATCTTTCTGCTAGCCCCCTTGAAGGCCACAATAAGGTCTCCCCAGAACCTTCATTATTCCAACATGTCTCTTCTGGAGCAACCTGCTGGACATCACCTGCTGATGGGATGTAGAGAAGAAACCTTTTGGTTTCCTTTGCTTTATCAAGCTGCCTGTATCTTGACCCAGGAGTTGTTTTTGGCATCATTTACCCCTCACCCTTGTCCTGAGGAACAGCTTGGTGGGCCACCTGGCCTTCAGCCAAGGTCAACCCCCACCATTCTGATATGAAACCAAATTCCTGCTCATCACCCATCTTCTGCACCCGTTTAGGGGCTGGAGACACAAAGTGAGGTTCACCTCAGGGGAGGGGGTTTATCACTTCCCACCAAAATAAAGGGGAAAAGGCACTTTAAGAAAAAAAAAAGAAACCAAAACCAGTCAAAAGTACAACCACAAGAGTCGTCCCCTCGTCCACCCAATGGGGAAAAGCTGCGTGTTCCCTGCTGTGACCTTGTTTGCTGAGTGACTGAAAGAAACCAAAGTCCACGGGTGGGATTCTGTGGTGGGTTTTCAGAGCCTCCCAACTCCCCGTCGTCGTTATTTAGGGGTGCTTCACTTGGGGGTACAGAAACCCCAGGGGGACCCACCTCAAATCTGGTACAGCCAGAAGAAAAGGGTTCTTTTTGACTTGGAAGGAAGCAAGACGGTGGCCCAGCTCTTTGCTAGCCAGGGGGTGTGTATATCAGACCAGTCAGGAGACAGAAAACGAAACTCTTGGGAAACCCCAGGGGGACCCACCTCAAATCTGGTACAGCCAGAAGAAAAGGATTCTTTTTGACTTGGAAGGAAGCAAGACGGTGGCCCAGCTCTTTGCTAGCCAGGGAGGGGTGTGTTTATCAGACCAGTCAGGAGACAGAAAACGAAACTCTTGGGTTTGGTTGTTTTTTTTTTCTCTGAAGTCAGCAGTAGAAACGAAAGTTGGCAGCTGGGAGACCTTTCCCCACCACGTGGTGGGAAGTCTCCTGCTCGTGCGTGGAGAAGCGTGTCCCGAGGCTGGGTCCCTGCCACGCACACACCGAGGGGTTGTCTTTCCTCAGCCTCAAAGGGTAGAGGAGGAACAGAAACTGAAAGGGGTGGACCCACTTGGTGCACAAGCCACTCCCAGCTCCGGAGAAAACAATTTGGGTTTGGAGAAGACCTTTAAGATCATCAAGTCCAACTGTTAACCCAACCCTGCCAAGCCCAGCACTGAACCACGTCCCTCAGCGCCATCTCCGTGGCTTTTCCATCCACCCGTGTTTTCCCCTGCAGGAGGAAGTCAGTCACCAGAAATCTCCTGGCCATAAATGATGTCTCCAGCTCTTCCAGCTCTGGGGGCAAAAGTCAGGGGTGGGGCCGTGGTTTCGGGGTGGCAGCCAAGCTGCTGCTTCTGTCAGGGTGATTATTTTGGGATGTTTGCTCGACTTTGGAAGCCTGTCTGCAGCCTGACGTGGTGATGAACTTGTGTTGACCCAAGGTGATGTCGGAGGTCAAGGAAGTCGTCCTGGAGCAAACCAGCTCCTTCAGAATAAGAGCTTGAGAAGAACTTTTGGTGGCTTTTTAAGTAGGTGATAAGTAAGGGGTAACTCAACACCAGGGATGGCAAATACCTATTTGATTGGTTGTGATTATTGTATCCTAATGCTGAAAAATCCCTTCCCACCTCTCCTCTCTGATGTATCTTGCCTATCATCCTTTCCTGTCAGCCCTTTCCCTTCAAGCCTGACTGCTTCATTCGCCTGTGGCAGCATCACGTAGACCTGGGCTCCACCTAAATGTCCTCTAAGACATCTCCTAGCCCTCCAAGAAGAGCCCTGTAGCAATGTAAAGCAGTTGTCAGCGCTCCACACACAATTATGGGTGCTCCTTGCAAGCTGAGGGGGTTTGAGCCACCTGAGCTTCACACAAAGAGTTCCCACCTCCCTCCAGTGGCTCCTTTTATGGCTGCTGAACAATTTTGGAACGACCCAGCTGGCTCAAGACACAGCAGCCACGGCTTGCAGCGCAGGGGCTCCCTCTGATGGGGCCCCTAGATCTGCTTTGGGCTTTTGGTTTGGGTCGGCAGGAGGAAGGGTTCTCTGCACAAGTGAAAAGAGTGAAAGTTCAGCTCACTAAGATCAAAACTTCTCCTGGTTTCTGCAGAGGAATGTAGAGGCTCAGCCCAGGTGTCCTTCAAGAGCTAGTTCACCTGATGGTTGCACTTGATGGTCTTTTCCAACCACATCTACGTGTTTTTTGGAGTCACCACCCTTTGAGGTGTTCAAAAAATGTGTGGATGTGGCGCTTGGGGCCATGGTTTAGTGGTCATGGTAGTGGTGGGTGATGGTTGGGCTCGATGATCTCAGAGGTCTTTTCATGATCCCACATCTCCACAAGGAACAGGCTCTGGTGCCAGGCTGGCTCCGGGCACACCACACCTTGTTTGGGGACAACCCTCGGGTGCTTCTCAGCAGGGCTGCTCCCCGTCCCTTCACCCCCAGCCTGTGCTGAGCCCGGGGGCTGCCCCCGTCTGGGAATGGCACCGGGACCAGGATTAAGGCTGGGATGTATATGGAGATTAGGAATAGGATTGAGATTAGGATTAGGATTAGGATTGGGATTGAGATTGAGATTAGGATTGGAATTGGAATTGAATTGGAATTGGGATTAGGATTGGGATTGGGATTGAGATTAGGATTAGGATTGAGATTGGGATTGAGATTAGGATTGGGGTTAGGACCAGGATTGGGATGAGGACCTGGACCAGGATCAGGATTAGGATCAGCATCAGGATCAGGGTCAGGACCAGGACCAGGACCAGGACCAGGATCAGGATCAGGATCAGGATCAGGATCAGGATCAGGACCAGGACCAGGACCAGGACCAGGACCATGATCAGGATCAGGGTCAGGATCAGGACCAGGACCAGGACCAGGACCAGGATCAGGATTAGGATCAGGATTGATCAGGATTAGGATCAGCATCAGGATGAGGGGGATTGCAATCAGGATCTATCGGGATTAGGATCAGCATCAGAACCAGGATTAGGATCAGCATCAGTTTCAGGA
>NW_008580632.1:15393-16928 GCF_000691845.1 Merops nubicus | reverse complement strand
TCGTGCGTTCTCTCGCATACTGCGGCCGCGGGCACAGCTGTGTGCGATTAACAGCTTGCAATGTCCGAAGGGTAAATAATCTCTTCTGTCAATATTACTCTTTAGCAAAGATCCCACTTACACAGGCTCCATCTGTTCATTTTTAGACTAGTCGGAAATCCTGCAGGAAAAATATACCGTTTCTCGCAACACAGGAGAGCAGCCAGCTTCCATGGAAGTGAGCAAAGCAAGGCTTTGGTGACACCCTGGATTACCTGAGCTGACAGTGGTGAAATGGGGTCTGAACCCTGAGCCCCGAATTAAGGTTGACATAGGGGTGACTCCCACAGCCCTTCATACAGAGGGGGTGAGTTTGCCTTTCAGCTCCCCCCAGGGTGCAGCTGGCCCTGCAGGAGCCACGAGGTAAATGAGCCCCAGGGGTCCTGCACTGAGTGACCAAAGGTCAGGGGTCTGCTGGGGGATAAAAGCTGGGACCACTTGCAGGAAGGGAGGAGAGTCTGTCTGTGGAGTGCACTTCTCAGAGCTTCCTGCTTAAGGAAAGACCTCCTGACTCTCCTGGAGCTGGGCCCTGGTCAGGTCAGACCTTTGTGAACACGGGCTAAACGGGTGAGAGTTGCCATGTGGGCACCTTTATCCTATCTGTTTAACCCTGTGATCTGGCTGTTTCCCTTGCTGTCCATGGGCAGCCTTGGCTCACTGTTCATACCGCCTGTTGTGGGTCGAATGGTGTCTCTTCTGGGACTGTTGGGGTGGTGACAATTGTATGTGAACTGGTTGACTTGTTTGTACCCCCGGCGGTCATTCGTGGCATGACTTTCTTGTTGCCCATACACTCTACTTATTGGTTTGTCTTTCTGCTGGTTGTAGCACTCTTGTTGGGCCTAGTCATTGGCAGAACTGTTGGTTAGTGATCCGGACAGTGCTTCAGACAGGGTCAGATTGATAAAGGTGAGAAATACGGATTACGTTTGTCAGCGTGCAGCCTCACAGGGCAGGTGACAGCTTGTTTCACCAGGGTGGCAGTGCATCTGATCAGAGTGTGCCCCTGGTAAATCGATGACTGAACCAAGAGTTAGAACTTCCTTTTTAATTCTTAATTATCATCTAACATGATAGCTGATATTTAAAGCCTCATTCCACAAGAAAGCAATAATTGCAAGTGGGTTTTTTCAAGTTTCTTTCCACCTTTGTGTTTCATTCTACCTGTTTGTCTCTGATACCTCTCCTTTTCCTCTTACCTAATCTGTGAGCAGGAGCAATTTAAGAGTCAGTAAGTAGGTTCAGAGCCTGCTGAGGAACAGGATGATCTTGGAGTCAGGAGAGACTAAGTCCTTTTTTTAAAATGGCATGCACCTACTTCAGCATAGCTGAAAGTAAAACAGATACTGGGAAAGGTACGTCCTCAGTTACACAAAGGATTAATCAAATGTATTGATCAGATGAGACATACAAGCAATATAATTCTGAGATAGGTTCTGGAAGAACTACAAGTATCCTGAGTATTCTCAATAAGTTGGCACTTGTTAATATAGGGA
>NW_008580632.1:0-15362 GCF_000691845.1 Merops nubicus | reverse complement strand
AAAGAAGTACTTGATGTTTTGCTTTGTAGTGTCTTCTATCCAGCTATGTTATAAATATGTCTAAGTAATTGAAGAATATATTTTGGGTTTTTAGAGTACGTGTGGAAGATCTTAAAGGAATTGGAAGTCTCTTGGCAGCTAACTAGACACAAAACTCAGCTGTTTTTCTCTTCTTTAAAGATCTAGAAAGTAATTTTTTTCAGGTAAAATTCTAGAACACTGGAGCAATACAATGTGCTGCAATTACTTCGGGAGGATAAAGTGGGGTATGCGTCAGAAATAAAAACAGAACAGCATGAAGCCCTGTCCTGCCTACTTCGTACATTTGGCAGTGATCTTGGAACTTACCATGCCAATAAAATAACTGAACCACACTGAAACAGAAAACAAAAGGTGCTAGCCTTGAAACAAATCTCTCTCTTAGCCACTCAGCCCCAGGTCTGAAATTCTGCCGCTTAACGTAGAGGCGCTAGTATAGAGGCAATACATGACTTAAGATAACAGGTGCTGTACTGCAGTCACTTCATGGTGTTACATTGCATTGTCTCATCTTATTAGTAGGCAAAATGGAACATTATGCAACTACTTGTGCTTATATCTTTTATACTTTTTATTATATTCCATTGATTCTATTATTCTATATAAAAGTTTATGCTACTTTTGCATATCTTTCTTTTTAAAAACTCATCTGTCATTTGGCTGATTGTGCCCCCCTTTTTTTAGATAATACTTCATAGTTGTTTCATAATTGCCACAGAGCATGCAAAACTCCAGAGTATGTGACATCAGTCCATAGTTATGGATTTCCCAGATCACCATATGGTTATTTCTTAATTACCATACTGTCTGAAAGGACAGCTCCACTCGGTTTGTGTAGTCACTCTCCCCTGAGTAGCTCCTCTACACTGCAATAATTTTGTGTGGAAACTGCGAACAAAGACACGTCCAAGATCATGTGCTGGGCTAAGAACTGGAGTAACTGAAGTCCTGGGATGCAGCCCTTGCCATTCCTTGCTGGAGCAGTGGTGATCACAAAAGATCTAGAGAAACCCTGTGAAGTGGCTGTGGCTTGAAATTCCACAGCAAGACTCCCCAGAACTTATCTGCCATAACCTACAGTCTAGGACAGCACATTGGTAGAGAGTGTATTGTTCCCTATAAACCTCCTAAAACTCTTTTTGTAGGTGCATTACACGTCAGACTGAGGTAACTAAAAGGTCTTGTTGATTGCCTATCTAGATCTCTCAAACACTCTATTTTTGTTTTGTTATTCCTTATTTTCTGAGCTATTCTGTTCAGTTTTGCCACAGGAAACTGAAAAGCTTTTCCATTGCAATTGCAGAAGTGACGCTATTCCTGTATAGCTTACTACTGGCCTTTTGTTCCAATCCTGAAATGGAGCATTCCATAGACTGTAAGGCATTATTGTACAACTAATTTTTATTTTGTTCTTGTTCCAAGATAGAGGTTAAACGGATATAAAACAAAGAAATAAACTGGGGACAAAGACGAAATAGCTCAAGAACAACTTAAGACAAATCTCAAGTGTTTGGGATCTCTGGCATTTGTTTCCAAAATTATCTTCATCCCATGTAACAATGTCAACCTAATGGTGCAACAAAGTCAGCTTTTTTAGAAAAGGTGGCTCATTCATATACCATTGTTTCTATGCTGGTTTTGCTGTTGTAAACCACAGATTGCTGCAAGGTAGCAGCTTAGCATTCTTTTAGATGGTATTCTCCCTTTCTGTTCCTCCTCTTACCTGTACAAAGGAGGTACAGAAGATGCATCACTAGACTGAGAGATAAAGATAATTGTCTCTCCCTTGTCCCCGGGGGAATCTGTGTCACCAGACACCCCAGTCTTCTTTACAGAAGGCTTCTTTTCTTCTCTGTTTTTTCAGCACCCTTCTGATTTTTTTTTTTGGTCTGATTTTTTATGGTAGTCATGAGGTTCCCACAGTGAATATAAAGATAAGGCCCATGTTTCTGAACTGCCCCTTCTCCAAAACATACCCTTTGGAAGAAGGAAGCTCATTTCTTTGTTCCTAATGTTACAGGGGTCTGGAAAGGAGGGAGCAGGTAACTGAATATCAGTAGTCCTGTTTTCCATCCCTGCAATTCCCCCCTACCTTGACTGCAGAGACTGAAGTAAGGGAAGGCTGGATATCGGGTATCAATGCTGTAAAATGCTTTCTGTGTTCTTAGGAGAATCAAAATGTTGCAAAAAAATATTCAAAATGTTGGAAAACCCCTTCTCACCCCCAAATATGATCGTTATCACCAGTCCTGATGATAAAGTGGTTTGTTTTTTTTTTTCACTGAAGATGAAATGTGTGAAGTCTAATACTCCATGGGAGGGAGAGAAGGTGTGTGTATGTTTGTGTGTGTGCTCTCACAGGTAAATCTAGCTGGCTTTCAAGAATCTGGATGGCATCCAAAGCTTTTATCATGGTTACTAGGCTGTATTAGCAATTGTGCATGGAGGATTTGTAAAACTTCATTTGAAAATGGAAACTCACTCTTTCAAAAGTCTTCTTTCCAGACAATTCACTGTGACACACAGGAAAACTTCCAGAGATTCCCAAATTATAGAAATTGGCAGCTGCAACAGGGAACTATCTCTTCGAGTTGTTTTGACTACATGAGCTCACTGTAGGAAAGAAAAAATACTTCCTATTTGGAAGAACTTTCTTCAATTCTTCCCTGAAAAGTAGATTTAATTCAAATAACAGTGACAGGGAAATAAATGATGATTCAGCAAAAAGAACAGAAAATGGCTTGCACCTCTGAAACCTACTTGGATTAGGAAGGATTGACAGCTTTCTCTATTTGAGAAAACATTTGCCACCATCAGTCTAGTTACCAGTGGATAGATGCTCCCTTAGAAAAACATGACCTAATTTGCTGGAAGTTTTAGCAGAAACACCAAAGAAGGTGTGAATATGTTCTTGCTTAGCAGTTGCTAATCTCACGTGTCCAGAATGCGTCTGCGTAAGGTACTTCCTTGGGTGGAGATCCATTGGCAGGATGATAAATGCTGTATAATCATAACAAGTTAAATACCTTTAACCATCTCAGACCCTGCCAAGCGACAGATTGTATTGCTTCCATGTCATTATTCTTAGAAAAATGCAATCATATTTTCAAGAGATCTTGCCAGGGAGGTCAAAGACCCTGTTGGATATACAGTACCTATGAATCTATCCTTCAGCCTTCAGTGTTGTGAGCATTTAGACATGCTGGTGAGACCACACTGGAGAAGGGCAAAAGAAAGAAAAGGGAGAGAACAAATGATGTCACAGTTTAGTCTTTTTAGTGATGGGGGAAACATTGCATATCATGCTAATAAACTTCTGAGGTATCTTATGTTGAACTTATGAACCCTGAGCAGAAATGCATGTGACTATATCTGTAACTGAAGTGTAAAATACAAATGTGTCTTATACCAAGAGAAATCTGCAGTACAACTGGTAGACTGCACGCACTTGTCTGTCTTTTCTCATCTTAATGACTAGTCCATGAGTTTGTGTACATCCATGAAAGCAAGCATTTGTACACAGACCCAAATTATTTTACGTTTCACAATAGGTAGGGGCTTTTGCATTGGCTCTGCTTAAAATTACGTGTAGCGCATGAAGTGCTGTGTGGAAAGAAACTGTGGCTAGCTAGGAGAAACCCATAATTGTTAAATGACACATTAAATTCCTGGCAAAAACGCTATGTCAGTAATTATATAGATGTTGGCATCTTCAGAACACAGGGGTTCTTATCACTAATGGTAATGTTCATAAGTATGAACTTTTGGAGGGCCGAAAGAAGACAGCTACTTATTCCAGAACTGGTGCTTTTGCCAACCTTAGGCTGTCTTCCTCCTTTTCTGTAATACCTACACAGGAGAATGGATCTGTAAGGCCTCAGGTGTGCCGCTGCTCCATAGAGAGGCGATAGGTATGTCAGGTGGAAAAGAACCAGTCAATCACGTTGTTCCAGTGACCTTTGTGGAACTGGGGCATTCCACTAGCTTACTGCCAGAGAGTGCAGTTTCCTGGAGACTCGCACAAGGAAGGGTATTTCTGCAAGGCAATTGTGGTAAACAGCTGACCTGGCACATTCACCCAAACACACAGCGTGAAGAGGAGCCACAAAGATAGGCACAGATAGGAAGCACAGACTGCATCTGTCCAAAGGGCACACTTCTCTTGTCTTCATGTGGTGATTAAGGATCCTTCTCCACTGGGGTCTTGACTGCAGGACCGATGAGATTTCCTCGTTGGGTTACAAACTTAACACAGACTGCCATAAAAGCAGCAAAGTAAGCAAAAGTGCATCTTCAAAGCAGACTGAGGTCCAGAGCATTTCCCAGAGCACACAGAGAAGTGAGATATAAAATACTTACACATCCATAGACTATTTCCAGAAATATAACAGTGCCACACATGTAAAGTAATAAAGAGAGTGATTATGGATTTGGATATAAATGCAACACAAAACTCACCTCAATTGCTGTGTCAATAAATGATGGAGGATGCATAAGCAACTTTTAATTGCTGCTTTTGAACAGTTTGATTTTGGTCTGTCAAGGTAGACCTATGCACTGTCAACCACACAACAGGCTCGTGCCTCCCTGTGAAAGGCGCCCTGGGGGCACCTCTGGAAGCACAACTGGGGGCACCTCTGGAAGCACAACTGGGGGCACCTCTGGAAGCACAACTGCGTGATTAGTCCAGCTTGAATTACCAGGCAGAGGTATTGAAGGCTGGGCCAGCCACAGACAGTGGGAAGTAGTAAGCTGCACTGGTCCCATTTTTGGCTCTACTGAGAAGGTGCTTCAGTGTGGCCTGTGTTCTCCACCTGGGACACACAGCGTTTTGGGTTTTTTTCTGAGACTGTGTGATAGCATTGTAGCCTTAACACAGCTTTATAAAGCCACTCACATAAGCAAAAGAGTCACTCTCCTTTAAGTAATGTGCTACTGGAAACAATGGGGAGGACAAACACTGGACACCCTACAGAGCATCATCTTATGATTCACATTGATCAAATTGGTGAAGAAAAGGTGTATTATCAGAAATTATAAGCAATATTTTGATGCGCCAACCCCATTTCATCTCTATTCCAAGACATCTGGAAGTAATACAGTAATTCTTTTTGACTGAAGAGTTTCTTAAAATGTGCCACAGTTTTAAGGAGACAATATTTTGGCCCCTGTTATTTATTATTTTCTTAATTTCCTTGTCACAACTTTGAGAATTCTCCCTTATTCCTTCTCCTAGTCCAGAAATCTCGTCTATGAGGAGTATTACTTCATTTCAATTACAATGTTAATTACAGAAGACAAGCGGTTACTGAATCTTGCACCATAATTAATCAACTGGATATTTACTTACTACATTGTTCATACTGGATTAAGCTGTAGCTGGACAAGCAGGTCGAGGAAAGTGAGTGACAGGAGTATTGTCATGGTACACTGCCTCCCATTGGGAAAGTTCATCTTCCTTCTGAAAGAGACGCCTTCAGGGATCATGTAATTTGAATTCCCTGTGAATTTAGTGTCATCTTGGCTTGACCAGCTCTGGAAGGACATATTAACCTCCTCTTGTGATTTTCAGAAAACCATTCTAATTTAGCAAGTAATTAAGGGTCACATGTAGGATAAAGAGCTAGATAAGCTTGGATTACGCACAGGAAGCTTTGTTTCCAAGGCAACCCTAGCAGAGGGGGTGTTAATGCTGAGGTCAGTCAGTTAATGAAGTGGGAATGGTTACTGGCTGCGAAATGTATTAGAACTGGGGAAATGAAACTAACAATTGCATTACCATTTAATGATTTGATGATAGAAAACAAATGCCTACAAAGCTAGTTATCACTGAAAATACTGGAGGCAAAGGTTACAAGCAGTGGGACCACTCTGCTGAGTGAGGTCATAAGAAGTCCAAAACAAGGATGCTTGACAAACTTCTTTTTTTTGTAAAGGCTAAAATTACTTTAATCAGCATTCAAGGACTTCATGGCTTCTCAGTGTGAAGCTGTCGATGTTTGCATAAGCTGCCGTTGCTAACACAAGCACTCTGTGCTGGACGTTCATTTCTCCCTGAGGTTAGTCCTGACAGAGGTTACTACCTGTGGAACTCTGTCAGAGTGAAATCAGCCTGATGGATTTAGCACACTGAAAAGCAAAACACTGGGCTTCCAAGAACTGGAGGTGGAACACACTTCTTTAGAGGCTGTAGACTGTGGGAACTGATGGTATGGAAAATTTCACAGTGCAAACACACAAACATCATTGGTACGACTAAAATGCCCAAGCAGCTCATAGGTAGCAAATTTAAGCAGATTTACTAAAACATGTTAATATTTTAAAAAACAAAAACTGAAATGGTTTTATTTTTTTCTACAAATCTCATAACCTTAATTATGAAGTGTTACAGTGTGTAGGCTCAGTCTGCACCCACTCGTCCTGGTAATCACTAGGCTTTGACACATAAAGGTTGTGCTCCCATAACTCAATGATGGCATACTCTTTGCACCAGGAAGAGTTTCTTTGCTTTATTTCCTGCTATCTTTAAAAACTCCCAGATGCACACCCCCAGATGGGGGTCTACAATAACAAAGCTCAGAGCTAATCAGAGGAGGTGCAGCTGCCACTGACTTATCCAGAAGTCATACCTGGTATTTCAGGGACCTGAATTTATCTTTAGATGTCTGACTACCTGTAAGCCTGTGCAGCTTGTAGAGCTGGATGTGAATTTTTCATTTGATTTCAGTACTTACGATTAATCTGTCTCTGAAGATAGCTAAGCCAAGGGAGCAATGACCCTATGTACAAACAGGCAACAGACTTAGAGGAAGCAAAATATTTTCAGCTGGAGGTAATCAAAGCATTTCAAAACAGAGTACATGTGGAAAAAAGAAAGTTGTATTGTCAAAACTGGTGGTTTTTTTAAGATAACTTATGTCAGCTACAGTTGGGATGATGTGACTTATTATTCTGACATTTCACTAGATGGCAAAACATCTTTTAGCACTGTAACATTCTGAAATATCCTATTTTGGCTTTTATGGTTAATTTTAATACAGTATTATCTGTAGGTATGGAATTTTAATGTCATTTAATAACCAAAGGAACATTATAGAAATTCAGTCTTTTTAATCTGAAGAAAACAAAGCAATGTTTTTATTTTTAATTCCAGAGCAGTTTTCAGAATTCTGCCTAATTTAAAATGAATTCCCTTAATTTCAGACATTTCTTTCCTTACCAGCTTTTGTTACTATAAAAATATCCAAAATTTCTAGTGGAATAGGCTTTTTAACAAGCAAGTTAACATTTTCTGTTAATATGCAGGCATTGCATAATGTAAGAAATATTTGGGAATCAGATTATTGTGCTATAAAGCAGCATAACAGAGATATAGAGTACAGAGACTAGGAGTGACCCATTAGATATTAAATGCTTTCTCATTTCTCTTGACCATAGCTATCCTTTGTAATCTGTGAGAGAAAGATTTGCAGAAGCATTTTTCAAAATTTTCTTTAAAAAAACACAAGCATTCTCTATGTTTTGCTACAAAGAGATGACATTAATGTCATGCAATATGCTGTAACAGTGGGGTTATTCTTGTGTCTGGAATCCAGGTACCTCTAACTTTGTGCCATGCTTTTTGGAGACGTGTATCCATTGTAGATATATCAGTTTCTGATGGCACTTTATCTCTGTTTCCTTATGTGCAGCCTTGGCATAGAAGCAGGCCATTTTATGTTAGACCACCCCTCCTTGCACTGGGAGAATTTATAGCCACTCTGCTCTCTCAAACAGAACTTTACACAAAAAAAAAAAAAAGAACTTTCCATAAAAATAAGTCTGCTGGAGGTGAGCTGATGACCTGTGATGACAGCTATTTGGGACAGTTTGAGGCACCATCTGGCCCAAATGAGTCTGCAGCAAGCCTTACACAATATACTGTTGCTCACAGGAAAGTGTGACCAAAGGAGAGCAGTGGAATGAGGAGGGATCTGGAAAACACAACCTGTCAGGAATGGCAGACTTCTGACATTAGCAGGGGTTAGATGAAGGAAAGCTCGGCACTGCCATTAAAGCTAAAACATTGTTCCACCCACCCTGCCTCCCTCTCAACAAAACAAAACAAACAAAAAACCCCCAACCAGCCAAACCCCCCCAAAAACAGAAGAGAATTTACCTTTTGTGTTCACAGGTAGTTGGAAGAAAGGTAACATTCTTAAATAAGTAATGGGTTTAAACAGTGGCAAGGAAAATTTATGCAAAATATTAGTAGATTTTTTGTGGTTTTTTCCTACTGTTCAGTACCTGGAGAGAGTGCCAGTAAGACCACAGCATCCCTGCACACACTGTTTTAGGAGCAGCCTCTGTCCTGCTGTGTCTGCCTGGTGTAAGGACACATCTCTCTCAGAATTTCTTCTTTCCTTCCAGTGTGCTTCCTGTGATTAGCCATTGCACTGCTTTATTTCAGACTATCAAGCTAAAGAAATCACAGTAGTATTTAATTCCTCAAGTGTTTTTACCACTACAGTTAAAGGACTTGAGCAGTGTTGGAAGTAATAATTTGCATGTGAAAATGCTGTACAGGTAGGTGCAAAGAACATAATATTTCTGGTTATTTTGATTGCAAAGACTAAAAAGTAACTGTAAAAGTCTTAAGTAAATCAACAAAAAGTTCACCTGGAGCTGGGAAGACCAAACAATCATACTGGGTCTGTGGTTCCCCCAGTCTGGACTAACACCAAACTTCCTAGAGTAAAGTGTCCTGATTCAAACAGTACAATGTTCAGTCGCAGAAAATATTCTGTGGCATACCTCCTGGCTGTGAATTGTCTCTCACACATTGTTGTGGTGCCTGTTACTCTACTGCAGATGGCTGCTGAGCAAGCCCAAGTAAAGCCTTCAGCTGTGCCAAAAATCGCTCAAGGTTTTCTGGCCTGAATTTGTATTGGTATGGAACAAATAAAAATAACCCACCTGATTTAACTGAGTTTGGGCTGGAGCGTAATTCTAGTACCTATCTTCTCTAAGTCATATTAATGTATTTGGGCAGTCTCAGGATCCAAACACCACTAGAAAATTTAAAGAAAGCATTTAACTTAGCCTGATTCAATTCAGCATTTGATCTGGCAGATGTACCAGCCAAAATTTTACCAAGGGTAACAAATGAACCCCGGGATTAATTCAGACACTCCACAAATTAAGTGGTAGGAAGTGCACAAGCAAGTTATGGTGAGGGCTTGTAGCTTCCATGTAGGTGTCAGTTATTATTCGGCAAGCTCTGGATTTCTTAGATGATTCCAGCCTTCTTCCTTTTTTTTTCACTTTTCTTACAGAGACAGCACTGGTGCTGGTGTTCCCTAGTAAAGGAAGTAGATCCTTTCCACTGTGCAGACAGCTTCAGCTTCATATTTGCTCCAGAACCCAAAATAAAAGGCAGGTTAACGAAGTTACATGAGTATGAGGTAAAGGCAAGGCATATCATTTTCAGCCACCAATGTATGGATGCCATCATGACAAATTTTTTTTGGAAGACACAATTGGCTGATTATTATTCCCAGATTAACACTAAATCTTAGAAATAATACGTACTCATGAATTTTCTACAGCCCACTTAACATAAGAGGCTAGATTTCAAAAGGATGCCTAAATTGAATGACTAAATCTACAAACACATGAATAAATGAATTTCTGATAGCTTAACATATTTCGAAAATCAAATTACTTAATCTCAATTTGGCCTGTAGAAGCCACGTGGTAGTTTTAGCTTTCATAAATGTCCACTGGAAATTGGTGGGAGTATCTCACTGTTCCAGAATTCATTTTGATCCCCAAGGAGTGAACAGAGTGGCACAACAGCTCATAAGATTCATCCCAGGGTACTGAAAGAGCCATCCAGTGTCATCATGGGACCTCTCTCCATTATTTTCCAATGGTCTTGGGAGTCTGGAGAGCTCCCAGTCAAATGGAAGCTGGCAAATGGTGTCCCAATTTTCAAAAAGGGAAAGAAGGAAGATCCTGGTAGTTCCAGGCTTCTCAGTCTCACTTCAGTGCCTGGTAAAATTATGGATGAGGTTATTGTGGAAGTACTGAAAAACACTTGAAAGACAATGCAGTCACTGGTTGTAACCAGCATAAGTTCATGAGGGGCAAGTCTGGCTTAACCCACTTAATTTCCTTTTATGACAAGGTCATCCCATCTAGCTGACCAAGGGAAGCCAGTAGATGTGGTGGTTTGGGATTTTAGTGAACCTTTTGATACAGTCTCTCACAGTATCCTGCTGGATAAAACGTCCAGCACACAGCTAGACTAGTCCATAACACACTGGGTGAGCAATTGGCTGACAGGCTGGGCTCAAAGAGTTATAGTAAACAGGGTCACATCGGGCTGGTGGCCAGTCACCAGTGGGCCTCCACAGCACTCAATTTTAGGGCCAGTTCTCTTCAATATTTTGGTAAATTATCTGGACACAGGAATCAAAAGGACATTAAGTTTGCCAACAGTACTAAACTAGGAGGAGCTGTGGACTCCTTCAAGGGAAGAGAGGCCTTATGGAGAGATCTGAATAGGCTAGAGAGCTGGGAGATCATCAACCATATGACATTTTACAAGAGTATGTGCCGAATTCTGCACCTGGGATGGGGTAGTCCTGCTTATTCATACAAACTGGGAGACAAGAGGATGGAGAGCAGGCCTGCAGAAAGAGATCTGGGGGGCTGGGTTGACAGTAGATTGAATATGAGTCGACAGTGTGCCCTGGCAGCCAAAAGGGGCAAGCTCCAGTCTCCAGAAGGGACTCTGTCTCCCAGTCAAGTGAGGTGATTGTCCCTCTATATGCTGCCCTGGTGCAGCCCCACCTTGATTACTGTGTGCAGTTTTGGGCACCTTAATGTTGGAAGGACATCAGACTGTTAGAGTGTGTCTAGAGGACAGCAACCAAGGTGGTGAAAAGTCTTGAGGGCAAGGCTTATGAGTGGCTGAGGTCTCTTGGCTTGTTCAAACAGGAAAAGAGAAGCCTGAGGGGTGACCTCCTTGCTGAAGGGTGACCTCATTGCAGTCTACATCTTCCTGAAGGCAGGTGGTGGAGGGGGAGGTGCTGATCTCCTCTCTGGTGACCAGCCTTAGGCTGCAAGTAAATGGAATGAAGCTGCACTGGGGGGAGTTCAGATTGGACATTAGGAAAAGTTTCTCTACTGAAAAGGTGGTTGGTCACTGGAAAAGGCTCCCCAGGCAAGAGATCATGGCACCAAGCCTGTGAAGTTGTGTCTAAATGACACGTTTAGTTCTGCAAGGAGCAGGAAGTGGAACTCGATGATCCTTATGGGTCCCTTCCTGCTTGAGGTATTCTGTGATTCTATGATTCATACTCTGTATCATATTTACCTCCTTTTATGCTTTACTCCATGTTAGGGCCACAAGGAGTGACAGCATTTAGCCAACTCTTCCCTGATTTTATTGACCATTTTTTAAATTGGGCATCCTCACTTTACTCTTTAGAGAGAGACCCCCTCCTAACACTCCCTTCTGTGGCTCTGAATAGCTATTTTTAAGTCAAATTATATTAAAATGAAAAATCCACCCACTCATGTTTTCCTCAAGCAGGGATGAGCTGAATGGATTTTAAACCATCTGAACCTCTTTGAACATTAGAAGTTGTCAAATTTAGAATTCTTTTCGATCAAATGACCTGGAAGTGAACCATGAAAAACACAGAACCATCCCTGGCTTTGAACTTTGCTTTCTTGAGTGCAGCCTTTGGGTGAATTGCTCATGTGATCCTCAGTACAGCACAGCTTGAACTGCCCAATTTTCTCCCTGCTACCTCTCTCCTGTCTATGTGACAAATCCCTTTCACCGGTCAGATGTCTTCCCCAGACTTTGACTGAGCCTTGCCTCTGCTACACCTCTCTCATTTGTTGTACCTCTCCTCTCTTCTTTTTCCTTGTTTGCTTTCTCCAGTGTATGTAGCTGCCTTCTGACAATAGGCCTTCCCTCAACAGCTGGACACCTTTTCAGATGATGGATTGTTTCTCCGATGCAACACAACTGTCAGTCTCAGTGGGGAGGACAATATAAGGAATGATTCCTAAAGCATCAGCTGATAGATGGGGAACGATCCCTACTGCTGTCAATGCAAGCATGTGCACTGTGTGCTTTTTCCCTTTTAATTTCTATAGGGGAGCAGGAAGGAGTTCTCTGTGATTTTGGTACCCAAAGGAATAACTAGCCAGATAAAAGCTCCATTCAATTTAGTTTTATTGAGAATAGCTCTCTGAAACAGAAGGAATAAATGTGTGGAGTTCAGGGAAACACACACACACACTTGGACTCAGCCTCCATTGCATTCAAAGCCCACATCTTCCATTTGCAGCTGGTTCTCACTGACCTTGGCTATGTCTTCATCTCTCTTCAGTCACACTGAAAGGTACAAAGCCTGTTTCAGCCCACACGGCAACTTTTTCACTGTGGGTTCACACAGTTTGCATATTCAACACCCAGTTAAGCCTAAAGGATGGAGAGATTTCTTAGTTCTTCTGCCATTAAAAAAAAAAAAAAGTCATGTGGATTTTCCCACATTGCACTTTTATTCTCTGTTAGCTAGAATCATCTTGGTGAAGATGAGATGACTGATCTTGCATAACAGGAGCCATCTCTCCCCTTTCTCTGAGCTTGCTTCTTCTAGAGCGCTGAGCTTGTGACTAGTGGTCCATGCAGTGTCCCAGAGGATTGGATCTCCGAGCTGTCACGTGTATTCCTCATTACTAGTATGTCCATTAGTTTCCAGTCACCACAAACCACAAAGAAATAGGCTCTTAACAGCAGCACCCTGCCTGATGCTGTACTTGAACTCTGGAAAAGGTAGTAGCATATATGTGAGCACCTCATCAGCTTCTGAGATACAGCCCCAGTGGGCCTAGCCAACATATACACACGGAAGATGAAGGCTGAAAAATTGGGTATCCTTTGCTTTGAGCACTTTCCTGACCATGTGCTGTTTCTTTTGCTCTCATCAGGCAACCCAATTCATGTGCTTTCCTTTAAAGTCAGTGAGCCCAGCTTACCATGTTACCATTACCATCAGTTCTGTAGCTTCTCCAATGGATTGCCATGCCTGTGGTGTCCAAGCCACTGCACGTGGACACTTCTGCAGGAAAAGGTCAGGTTTCCAGATCCAAACCTACCAATGAGAGGAGGTGGTTTACGGCACCTTTAGTCCCCCCATTAGCAGCAGCTGATGAGATATGCCATCCTATGAGCTCAGGGAAGTGGTTCCTACTTTTTCCACTCCTTATAGGTGTGGTAGGGCTGCCTTCATCCTCTGCATGTGGCCCCAAATTGCAGATGATAAAGCAGCAGCTAAAGCAATGAAGCCACCACTGAGCACTGGGAACATTAGGTGCTGGGGAAGGACCCCAGCCTGCTTGCTTCTTTGTTCTGTAAGAATGGGATCACCTTCACCTTCAGAAAATGAGGGTCCTTCCTATTTAAATTGGTGCACAATTGGCCTTGCTCAATAGGAAGGGAGGGGGCCTGGGAAGCATCTTTTTCCCAACAGTAGCAAAGCAAAAGTAAACTGGAGAAGTTGGGGAGACGGTAGAACATGTTTAAGGATTACATCTTGGCATGTATAGCATGCAGTTTCACAACGCGTGTCACACTGGCTTGTGGTAAACCAGAAGCTGTTAATCCCATGGGAAACAAAGGAAACCCAAGGGACTACCTCCTGCAAGCATTCTGTGAGAACACAGCAGGCAGCAGTGATGAGAGTGCAGATCCCTGTGGGCACAATCATACCTGTCTTGGAAAACACATGAAGATTTTCAAGTGCCTGCTTTGCAAAAGAAAAAAAAAAAAACAAACAAAAAAACCCCCAAACAAAACCCCACATATATTTGCTAAATTAGCCATAAGGGATCTGATTTTTTTTTTCAGCCCTGCATCTTCTGGGACTTTTTAAAGCAAGGAGTTCTGCTTTGTTGCCTGTTTTATAGATGACTGGCTCTAGGAACACATGTTAAGAGGAATTGATTGTAACTCTGTTCACTAGGAAGTTTCTTTTTACAGCTAGGAAGAAATCCCTCGTTTTCATGACAACCGAAAGAAAAGCAAGTGACCATGCATTAGCATGAAAAGAATCCGGGTTAGAATGTGAATAGGGGTAAGAATTACCAAGCATAAACACAAACCCAAGTAACTGGCTGTTTGCAAACTAATTGGTTTTTCTAACTGCGATTATACACAGGCAAAAAAGAACAAAAGTGAGGAAGGGGGCAGCCCTGACCATTGATTTCTGTTCTGTATAAACAGGTCATCTGAGTTATCTTAATAAAAGGTGCATTGTTGAGCTGACTGTAGGTTTTACAGCTGCAACTCGTCTTTTTGTCTAATATGAAACTACTCAGCAGAGGAGCTTTGGAGGATTTAGAGAATTGCCAGGTGGTGCTGAGCCCGTGATGGAAAGGACAAACGTCATCATTGGGCAAACTGTTCCTGGAGTCCCAGAGATATCACTTGCACAAAATGCAGCCTTGCAGCTACTAAGAAAGCATTCTACGTCCACTGTGTGCATTCTATATTTGTGTAGACTATACATAAAACCAAATTCAGAAATGGCAGAAGACTGTTTAACATGGGCATTTGCAGAGTCATTTTCGAAAAGCTTGCAGAAATATTTTTGTGTATTGCCAGGCAACATCGGCAATAGACCAGGGTCTTTTTGTACTCTGCTTTAGGACTGAGAATGCTTTCAGTAGTGTGGAACTTCAGAATGCAGGAAGGGATATCAACCCACCTACAGAATATGTGTAAAATGCCAAGTATCTAATGTTACTCAAACCCCTTTTTAGGAAATGCTTATGGATGTGGCAAACGAGGACCTCTGGGCCCAGTTGTAGTTGCAACAGGTTTAACACTATATACTCTAATCACAATACTTTTCATAAAGCTGGCAAAAAAGTCGAACCACACAAAGCATTTTTTTAAAAAATCTGTAATTTTCTTTTCTTCATGGGGCTCAAAATATTCAGGGTATATCCATATCTGAATTGTAATTGAAAACATTGTCAAAGTTATTAATTACCCAAATTAAATAACTATATTAAGAATATTTTCAAAACACAAAATTACCAAAAGTCTAAGGATTTCAACATTTTAAAGGGTAACACTTTACAGATTTATTTTTTAATACAAGCCCATTTGCTGAAAAAATAATGGCATTTGGAAGCGTCCCCCAGGACCTGTTGCCGCTTTGACGTGAATCGTGGCCGTACGTGCCACTGAGGAAGGTGGCAGGAGCTGGGTGACAAGGCCTCGTTGCTGGTTTCAGTGCTCATTGCAGTCGGGG
>NW_008580631.1:0-34435 GCF_000691845.1 Merops nubicus | reverse complement strand
TACAAGAAGGACATTGAAGTGCTGGAGGGGGCCCAGAGAAGGGCAACAAGACTGGTGAGAGGGTTGGAAAACACACCTTATGGGGACCATCTGAGAGACCTGCGGTTGTTTAGCCTAGAGAAGACTGAGAGAACACCTTATTGCTCTCTATAGCCACCTAAAAGGAGGTTGTAGTGAGGCTCTTCCCCCAAATTACTGATGATAGGATGAGGGGAAATGGCCTCAAGTTGCACCAGGGAAGATTTCAATCAGATATTAGGAAAAATTTCTTCACTGAGAGAGTGGTTAGGCACTAGAATGGGCTGCCAGGGAGGTGGTAGAGTCATCATCCCTGGAGGTGTTCAAAAAACAAGTGGATGTGGCACTTGAGGCTATGGTCTAGTGGTTAGGGAAATGTTGGGAGGAAGGTTGGACCTGATGATGCTGGAGGTCCTTTCCAACCACAGTGATTCTATGATGGGCCTGAGCCCCCTCTTCCTTGGGATCTTCAGCCAGGAGACTAGAACAGCTCTCTCAGAGTGATCTCATCTTATGGAGTGAGTAAGAATACATCCTATGAATTATTAGATTTTGACTGCTCTTTTGTTTTATTTTCTTCAAGCCGTGAAGAGGGAAGAAGGAAACAACAGGCAGATTTTTACTGATCTAGTGAATACGGATGTGGCTGGAGCCAGGAAGAATACATTAGAAAAGTGATTAATGGCTTTGGTTATGGTGAGCATAGTGAGAATGCTGGCTTTCACTGTGGCTGCAGACTGCAGATCACCAATCGTTTGTTTTCTGTCTGGTATAGCTCACACTTTTTTCTAAACAGGGCTGCCAAAACAAATAACAATACAATTATGAGCACACTGATTTTGCAAATGGTCAGTTGGCATTTGGGCTGTCAGATTCTTCTGTCAAAGACCCATCTTTACTGGGGTTTGACGTACACAAGTGATGGATCCAGATGGCAATATTTATCTGACCTTCTCTTTTTTTGTTGCTTGTTAAATTACTTCATAAAAAAAGTCAAATTAATGGCTATGGATCCAAACAAAGACGTTTTCTGATCCACTGTTATTACAAAATCTGATTTGCTTTAAATTTGCCTGCTTTACTGTTTCCTGTTTTCAGCTAACATTACTCTAATAATTTAAAATAACATCTTGCATATATCTGGTCATATCTCACCATAATGAAAATGCTGGAGCTCTGTACCATAGGAGAATATTGCTGTATGACAAGAAATCTCCTATGGGAGTCTTTGGTCAGTGAATGAAGCAGACAAGAGAATACTGTCCATCTCCTCAGATAACTGAATATATCTAACATATATGCAGAAACTGAAGGTCACAGGCAGGTGGAGTAGATATAGAACAGCAAGTACAAAGGTGACAGTAACAAAAATAGCAAAAGCAAGGCATGTGGGTGGCTCTTTTCATTGGTCTTCTTCAATCGCCTGAATGCCAGAAGTACCAGAAGGAAGTGTCTGTAAGAGCAGCTTTTGTGAGGGCAAGGAAAGAGGAGATGGAGGCTTTTGTGGAACAGAGGAGGCAGTCAGCATGACTGAGTGAAAATAATGGGGTAGAGAAACTATGTTAGATTTAGCAAGAGGAGCTCCACATCTCTTCAGAGAGCACTGAGGAAACAAGCCAACATTCAGATGCCACAGACAGAATCAGAAAGATGGCTTTGTCAGCAATGTTCTGACAGTCCAGCAAAGAAAGAAAACAGTCCTATGAGGAAGATGGCAGTAACTGAAGAGGAAAGTGATTTCTTGTGTGAGTGGTTTGGCTGCAGGGATGGAAAGGAAAGGCTAGATAGCTAAAATGCTATGACGGGTGTAGCTCATTTACTCCATCCTTTCACAGGAGGTGTGTTGGACGTCCACAGAAAAAGACTGAAGCTCAGTAGGGCAAGCATAGTTGTACACTCTGCAGGAGGTTTACACCAGATATTGGTTTGTGCTGTTTCTTTTGCTACCCATGAAGGCCATCTCCAGGGAAGGAATCATTTGTGGTATTCATCAGACTGGGAGCATCCTGTCAAAGACTTTGCAGAGGCTCAGCTCATTCACTAGGCTTGTTCACCTCCTTCATTGAGTTGATGCAATGTCACATTCAGTACATTGTTGTGCAGAAAAAGCTCCTCATTATTTGTGCAGAACATGTACAAGTTAACCCTACAATGGCATAATAGGTGTCTGACATTTGTACGTAATAGCTGTGACCTGATACTTGTGTAAGTGGAGGATGAAAATACTTCACTTTATCTGAAGTGGATTTTCCATGTAATGACTATATAACTAAATTAGAGATGGATAAACTTGCCGAGATTTAATATGAGCTCACAGCAAAAAAATGTGTTTAAATAAACTTTATGTTCAGATAGGTCTTGACAACCGGTAAAAATGCTATTTCTCATTCTTAGCTAAGATATGATCTCATTACACATGAACAATCACTTCAACACATGCAGAAAAAGGCATAAGAAAACCCCCTTTCTGATATTATCTCTGGTTGTCAAGTGTTAGATGGAAGGCTAATGAGCTTTGATCCAAGTGCCAACCAATTTAATTCTCCCCATTATCCTGGCTGAATAGGGATATTTATTAGGTTTCCTCACACGTGCTTGCTATGGCACAAAGGCAATGAATCATTCTTATGCCACAATAACAAAGCTGGGCTTGACTCTATTCACCAAGGACCAAAGCTCTAGTTCGTGCTCTACGGGAAAAATCAGAACATAGCATTGCTCCAAAAAGCAAGTGTCCATGGAAGGCCACGCCTGAGATGACCTTGTGCAGGTGGCATTCTCATTCACAAAGAGAAAAACAATGTACTGAGGCTGCCAGCGTTGCTGCCATGAGTCTGATTTTGTTGTGGTAGGGAGGAAAATGCAGCAAAACCCAACCTTACCTTTGGATCATGATTCTTTTTTCTAGATATGGAACTAACACCTTAGGCAAGGCTGCCCTGCGATCCATGCTGCAGAAACATTAGTTGTAGCACCAGTTTCTACTGCACTGTGCTGATGATGTACATAGACCCACCACTGGTGAGAAATACATGCAGGCAGTACAATCCAAGTACAAAAGGGAGGGATAAAGGAGAGGACACTTTCACTGAGAAGTGACCCAGGGCCATGCAGAAAGAAGAGTGAGAAATGGCTTGAGTGCCGCAGGACCTTCTGAAAGATTGGAGAGAACCTCAGCTCAGGAGGTTATGAACAGTCTTAGTTAATACAGAGTATCAAGCTTGTCTGTCATGGGCCTTCCAGAATACTTATGCCTGCTGAAAACTAATAAGTATCTGCACCCCATGGGTTCATGAGGATACACGAGCAGGTTCATCCCTGAAGTAAGAATCTCAGAATTCAGTCCTTTGTTACAGGTGCAGTTGCTAACTTGTACTCAGTGGGCTTGTAATTTTGATCTTATAACAGCAAGCATGGTGAAAATGGGAGTCCATGACTAAGAGTATTTGACCTTCCCTTACTTGAACCTCTGAGTTTTTGTTACTCTTCACAGAGCAGTGTGATTTCCTGGGGATGGAATGCCAATCCCAACCTTGAATCGCTCTTCTTTTGTCAGCTTCTGTCAACTATGTTTCCTTAACATTATTTCAAGAGCATTTGGGTATTTAATTCATTAGACTGCAAAATCCTACTAGTCTAGCAGGGCATTTCCCAAGCCATTAAACGTGTCTGTGTGTAAGTTCACATCCATCTCATGTGCCAGCTACTTTTCACAATGATAAAGTTTTATTGGAGGCTTTTCAAATATATTCCATTAACCAGAGTCAAGGCAAAATCTTTCTCAGCCTGTCTTGAACAGACTTTACAAACAGCGCTTACCATGCAGCATTGTTCTGCACCAGGTAAGAAACATCTGATATATAAAAAAGCTCATCAGGAGCAAACCACGCTGTTACAAATGTTTTTCCACTACTCTTAAGAGATAAAAAGCAGACTGTAGTATTTTCAAGACCAGCCTATCCCAGGTTACAATCTCTAGCCTCCACATTTTCACAGTACTTAATGAAGTTTTATCAGTACTCTATGACTTAATCAGTCTGACCTTTAGTAAGAGGTATGAAGCTAAAAGCCTGTGTAATTCTTCAACAATTAATCAGAGAGAATCCAAGGAAATGACTTTTCAAAAATAAAGAAAGAGAATAACAAATTGTAACAGGCCAAACACAGAAGAATCAGACTATTTTTCACCTGGAAAATTCCCCTGGAGAAAGCAGGTTAAAGAATTACCCAGCCATTGAGGGAAAGGCATCATATCTTTTCACATACCTAGACTAGACACCTTTTTATTAACCCTAAGCTTGACAGCAGGTCTAATGTCTTCAATAAAAAAATAGTATTTTTTTTAAAAAAAAACAACAAAAACCAGAAACAACAAGAACAAACAAAAGCAGAGGATTCTACAGTTTGCCCATTAATTTTTTAAGACTTGTTGCTTTGCAATTGCTTAGGGTCTCGTATGGAGACAGGGAGGAGACTCAATCGTCTTTCATCCATCCTTATCAGACTGTAGGCAAACCTGCCAAGTTTTGGTCACTGAAAGGAGTCAGATTTGAAAAATGTACTCTCTGAATGATTGTTCAAATTTTCCGTTTAAATGTACTGTGAATCTTCCGAGTTTTACGTGAGACTGCTTCAGATCACGGGAAACTCAAGCCAAAAATGGGGAGACACACTGAAACACAGTGAGTCTTGGCAGCACATTAACTGTGCTGGGGCAGGAACAAAGGCTCGGCTAACAGCATATGCTATCTATTAAATTTTGTTCTTTGTGTGTGCAGACAGAGAAAGGGAGAGAGTGACAGAGGTAAGAACTCCAGTTCTTTCTTCATGATTTCAGACAAAGCTTTTGCCCAGATTATCTGATAGCTAAAGGAGTCTGGATAGAGCAGGACATTTTGGAGGGTCATTTCACAAAGCAAAGTTTGCATTTGTTGCTCTCTCTGCTTTGTAGGAAACTTGTTCATCAACCACAACCTAAACAAATTCATTAAAGCTGAATTCATTAAAGTGAAAGCAGGCACTATTGCAGCAATTGTCTTCCTTGTTAATAATGAAGAAACCTGTTTTTTTTTTCAAGACAGGAAATCTCTTCTTGTTAGGAGACAGGAGGTGTTTCCAATTAAGCAGTTCACCTGCATCCTAGAAAAGTATGGGTAACCTACATAGGAATGACAAAGATTTCTTAGATCCTCCATGAAAATTATAATGAGTAGGCAAAGTGTTTTAAGGAAGCCATTGAGCTCAACAGTACTACAGCCAAGGATGCACAGCAACGAAGGGGATTTGACCCAGTGTCCTTTTCTCAGGAATTTAAGTGCTCTCTCCAACTGTCAGATGAAAAGGGTCTAAGATACAAAAGCAAAAAGCAAGCGTGGCTTTGAAAATAAAACCTAAAAGCCTGGCCTAGTAGGAGGCAATGGTAAAACCACACCTGGTTTCAGTATTGCCAAGATTTTTCACCCTCAGTTTCAGAGAGCTAAGTCTTAGACTGTGGGGTGGTGAGGCTGGTCTTGGCCTGCTAGATCAGTCTCTGAAAAGCCTCCTCTCCCCACCTTAGTCCCCTGGCCTTTTCAGAAGCACTATGGACTCCAGTACAGCTACAAGAAAACTGCAAGGAGTGGCTGACACACCAGAGGGTTGTGCTGCCTTAACAGGCTAGAGAAATGGGCTGACAGGAACACCATGACGTTCAACAAGAGGAAGTGCAAAAACTTTCACCTGAGGAAGAATACACACCAGTATGCACTGGAGGCTGGTGTGTACGCACAGCTGGAAAGCAACTGTGCCAGGAAGTTGCTGTGAGTTGCCAAAAGCCATAAGTAAACCACTGGCCACCAATGCACCCTTGCAACAAAGAAGACCAACAGCATCCTGGGCTGCATTAGAAGAAAGAGTACCACCAGGTTGAGTGAGGTGATCTTTCCCTTCTACTGAGCACTGGTGAGACCTACCTGGAGCCCTGTGTCCTGTGCTGGGCTCCCCAGAATAAGAGAGACACGGAGCTACTGAAGCAAGGCCAGCAAAGCATCACTAAGACTGTTAAGGGACTGAAACATCTAATATGCAAAGAAGGGCTGAGAGCTGGAAATGTTTGGCCTGGAGAAGAAAAGGCTAAAGAGGTGCATTGTCAATATTAATAAACATCTGATGAGAGGAGTAAAGAAAATATAGAGTCAGACTCTTCTCAGTGGTGACCAGTGACAAGACAAGAAGCAGAAAATTCTGCCTCTGTTTTAACAGAAGAAAAAAAATTACTCTAGGATGGTCAAACAGTGGAACAGGTTTATCAGAAAGGCTGTGTTTCCATCCTTGGAGGTGTTAAAAACTTAACTTAAACTCATAGAATCATGGAATAATTTGTGTTGGAAGCGACCTTTAAAAGATCATCTAGTGCAACCCTCCCTGCAATGAGCAGGGATAGCTTCAGCTAGACCAGGTTACTCAGAGCCCTGTGCAACCTGACTTTGAACTTTTCCAGGGATGGGACACACACCACTTCTCTGGCCAACCTGGTCCAGGGTTTCACCATCCTCATTGTAAAAAACTTCTTCCTTGTATCTAATCCAATTCTACCCTCTTTTAGTCTAAAACCATTACCCCTTGTCCTATCACAACAAACAGCCCCTACTAAAAATTCTTGACATGGCCCTGGGCAGGTTGTCATGCTTTAGCATGGAAGCTGGACTAAATGATCTCCAAAGGTCCCTTTCAGCCTCAAATATTTTATGAACCTTTGCAAATTCACTAGCTGCATTGTCACTATCATGTGCAGGCATCTCTGGGCTTTCTTGTCCAAGAGTCTGAGCAACTGACTCATGAGTTTCCCTTGTAAAAAAGCTGACTGTTAGGAAAAGAGTTCTGTCAGGTG
Organism: Merops nubicus; assembly: GCF_000691845.1. Classification (NCBI taxonomy): domain Eukaryota; kingdom Metazoa; phylum Chordata; class Aves; order Coraciiformes; family Meropidae; genus Merops; species Merops nubicus. Next base: position 27,549 of record NW_008580631.1, on the reverse strand, counting down.
GCATATTGAATGGACCAGACAGGAAGAATTTCAATATAGCTATTAAGCTGTGAGGGAAGTTGTGACAGGTAGTCCAGAGTGCTCACAGGACTATTCTTCCATTTGGGAAAATCTGTGATTTTTGAAATATAATTCCCATGCTGAAGTGCAAATGAAACTGTCACCTGTGTGCACAGACATTCTATGGTACTGTGGGCTACAAGGGACAGAGAAGAAACTCCTTGATTTGTGCTGTAATTAGAACGAAATGCTACATCTCAGGCAGATCTTCTGTAGACTATAGCAATAGTTGAAGAACCCTGGTAGAAAGGCTTTAATCTGGCTCTTTATAAATGTTGCAGACAGAAGCTTTATGGGAACATCTCCCAAAATATCATTTTTTGGGGGAAAGACTTTCACGCAGTTCCAATTAACATATAACTGTACCTCAGGAAAGGAGATAAGAATGACAAGCAACTGTTTAACTTCTTGTCTGGAGCAAGACAAAAGATCGACATAATCTCCAGCTATTGAACAAAATTACTCCACCAGCACACCAAGAAATACTTCTAGGTTTTTAATAAAAACAAACGTGTGTAGTTTATACAAGGACATCAGACATGGTAAAGTGATCTTGAACAATTTCTTCCTGCAGTACATCTGCTAGAAATTTTTGTCCTTAGTTGCTTAGAAAACTCTGAGGGTGCATCTGCACAGATGTCTAGACTCAGTAGATTATTCCAGCCCACACAACTCTCTATGCAGCCAAATCTGGATAAGGCTACCATGCATTCAGCTTTTCCAAATGTGGCTTCCTTTTCCATTTATAAATAACATTTTTCTCTAGGTTTTTGGATCCTGTTTGGATCAAAGGCCACCACAGAGATTAAAATCTTGGCGACTGAACCTACTGCTTATGCTGTGTGGATAGCCTACCAGTTACTGTCCCAAGCTGGACATGTGTACTATGACCAACACCTCTAGACAGTGCTGGACTCACCATGCATATCCACAGGTGCTTCTGCTGTGGGAATCCCGGATGAGGCACCCTCGTACCTCAGGTTCTTCCAGTGCCTTAGCTGTGTTGCTTGTATATGATGTGTGTCTTGCTATTCCCACTACAGCACACAGTGGGAACACACCTGCCTTGAGTGCGGGAACTGACGTGGCCTATTCATTAGGGTATCCTGCTTCAAAGCCTGCCTAAATTCTTTTCAGAAAAATTGTTCATAAAAGATATTAAGAGTATAACCTGGGCATAGGGTTAAACTGCTCCTTAATGTTGTCATTTTGTTTATGCCTCAAATCACACAAATGTGAGCACTTTTCTATTTCTTTTCTTGTCCAACAAGATCTTTCTGATCCCACTGCTCATGCATAGGTCAAACTCACCTATTATACATTATATAAATAGAGTTGTTTTATTGGTTGTAAATGTCTTGTTATTCAGCTTCACGTCTCCATCCTTTTGTTTTGCGGGAAAGGAGATCTTCTTTACAGCATTTATTATTTTGTACATTTCTGTCATGATGTCATTTCTTTTTACTCTCTGATCTAAGCATCTCTACACTCTGCACACTTTTCTTCCTAAAAATAAAACCCCAACACAACACCATTTCTATTGCTCTATTTTTGCCATGTATTTGCCTGGGTCTCTAGTATTTCTGAAGTATAATTTTCAAGCTGGGTGACCACAAAGGAACAGAGAGGATGTCACTGGTTTATATAATTACATTATATTATTCTCAGTACTATTTTCTATCCTTCTCATGCTAAATTCTATCAGCTTGCCAACACTTCCGCTACACACAGAGCGTATGGTTTGGCTAAGATCTCTGCTGTGCCACTTTTTTTTTTTTTTTTGGTATGGTTGTGATTAATTTAGAATAAATAAATATATCATTCCGAATTGTACTTACAACTTGCATTAATCTCTCTTTGTCTGCAAGGAGTTTAATCTACCAGCAAGCCACCTAGCTTTCTCTACTCCAGCAGAAGATCCTTATAGACATGTCTCATTTGGACTATCTTATCTATGGTTACATCATATCCAGATCTTACCTCCTTACTGTGTCGCTGGTTTTCTAAGTTCATTCCTAATGAAGCTCTTCACTTTCTTGAAAAGCAGAAATTCTGTCCACAGTTCACAGTTTCTTTGAAGTTAATCTGAATGAGCAGAAGCACCCCATGCAGTGCCACAGACACAGTAATTGAGTGCGACAGCCTTTTTCCTGAAGGTAGAGTGAAAGAAAAACAACAGCCAGCACAAACTAAGCAACTCTGATACATTGACAAATCTTATCTTGCTTCAGCCTGTGGAATTTTAGACTCTGGTGTTGGTTTTCTCATGAGGATGAGAATTTTCCCACCCTGTTTCTCCCAACAGAGGGAAGATGTTTGTCCCCCAGCAGGAGAGAGACTGTGGGGTCTGCAAAGAACCTCACAGAGGACTGCCAAGAAGAATATAGTTCCCAGAGCTACAAAGCTCACAGGACCATTGTGAATGTTGTAGTATTAAAACTAAAAAGATTTTATATTTCAAAGAGGAATTGTGGGCACGCGGAAACTTGGAGCCTGATGGAGAGAAACGAGACAAAACCATGTGTAGTGATAACCAAGGGGCAGAGCAATGGGAGAGGAAGGGAAGTTGCCAATCACTTGCATTTTACACGTCCATCTGGACTGATTCCTTTCTTAGACAATGCAACTGGAATTTCACTGCATTTCCTTGATTTTGATTTGCCTAAATGAGAAGTGATAAAATGGCTTTGTCCCTCCCACTGTAAGCAGTCCACCATACAGCTTGCTCACTCAGTCTAGGAGGTGAGAGAGGAGGCAATCCGAAAGCAAGCTCCAGCTCAGGGCACTGCTCTGCTACCCTGAACCTCCTCAAGGTTCTTAAATGTTCACAGTAACCTTTTCCTCTGTCTCTCCAGAGTTCAGGTACCGGGCATTCCCAAATAGAACCAGCCAGGTGGCAACAGGGGGAGGTTAGGAGCAAGTCTTTACATAGGTGTGGTAAGGAGCAGCACAGACCTGATTTTCTTATCCCATGTGCCAAAAAAAAATATACGTTGCTATTCAGGTCTCCAGGATAATTGCTGATTTCAGTGAAGTCTTGGTTAGGATTTTTCAAATTATACACCATAACCTCTTTCTGTCATTGGAATAAATTTTGAAAAGCTTTTAGACTTCAGCAGAGGAAAATTGCTTGTTACTGCATATTATGATAATCTACATATTGCAAAAGTTATTACTAGAAGTTCAGTCACGTCATTCCTCAATTTCTTTACCTCTCTGGATGCCTCCAGTCCTACCCTGGAGACTTTACTGCTATTTCATCTTTCTTCCATTTTACATTTTGACCTCTCAGACTCTGGCATATATTGTAACTTCGTTACTTGGAAAATAATAGGAATTTCCCTGGTATATCAGTGATTTACTTTAGCAAATGTTTTATCAGAGTTAGAGAACAGAAAAATTTCAGCATCCAAGTACTGTGATCAGTTGCCTCTGCCCCAAACTCTTTAGCATCAGGGAGTAAAATATGTCTCTGTGTAATCTGTTTCCCATTGTGATTTTAAAGGTCTGCAACATTTTTATAGGCTGAAGGACCAAAGTAACTCTGTGTTGGCTCACCCTGGGGTAACCCCTATAAATGACAAACAAATCAGCATTTCACAGTTAAAAAACAACACCAAGTGTTCTACAAAACCCCCCAGAAGTTTACTGCAGTGATGCTAACAATGCTAGACATTAAGGCAAGGAATTTCCTTTTTACATTTCAAGAGAAAAACACCACAGCTGTTTCTCAGTGGATTCCCAGCCAAGTTGAAAAGGTCACTGACCCAGCCATGATGTAACATCCAATGCTGTGAATGGTGAATCCCCCAACCAGCATTTCTCCATAGCACTATCCAGCAATAATTTTCACCCCACAAAGAAGGTATTTATCTGGTGCACCTCTTGCTCTAAAGCCTTACCTGAAAAAGTTGGCAAAAGTCTTTGCTCTTCTACTGGTTGAGTCATCTGCAGCAAATATTTATTAACAGACTGGTAGGAATAGGGAAAATTCGTGAAAATGATGTGCATTACCTTTAAGTACTGGGAAGTGTGAATTGTTAAGAGAAAAATACTGTCTTAGCCTCAGCACTCATTGTATAATCTATGGTGTGCTTGATGGGAAACTGCAAGGGTAGCTCATATTCCCAGCAAAACATCAAAGTTAATACATAGCCTAAACAGGAAAAGCACAATCTAGGGTCCAGGGAAGCTTTGATGCTCTGACTCATGTGATGGAGCAGTAACGGAGGCTTCATAAGTGAATGTATGGGCAAAAACTTGTGTACAGGTCACCTGCTCCCCTGCAGTGGACTGGGTGCTGCACCAGGTAGCTTAGGCAGCACGCTTATTTCCAGAGTGCTGGGAAAAACTGGAGGCCGAGGAGGGTTCAAGCAGTGGGGGAAAGGTTACTTGATAACATTCACACAGGCATTCCCCACCTGCACTGGACTGACACTAGTGGGAACCCATGGAGAAGCAGCTTACTGGGAGGGGAAGCACCTGGCTAGCAGTGCTGGGAGCTGGTGGGAGGGGACCACCAGGCTAATGCCTCCTTCAACAGGAAGGTGAAGAAAAGCAGTTATCTGCAGTTATTTATCCTTCTTTACTAGGAGTTAAGTAAATATGACTCTATTGTTCACAGAATTAGTATTTCCGAACAGATTTCCTCTTTTAGCATGCATTAATTTATACAGCCTGCATTTGGAAGGGTTAATTTTTTGCAGTCTGGAGTAGTCTTCTACTCCACGCCTATGATTACCTTGGACCTGTTCTTAGTTAGGTCTATGGCTAGATTCAAGCTCTTCAAATTATTTAACCTTACCTCATGCTTACTCTTAACTATTGCATGTGATAGCTTCTACTTCTGCAGAGTCAGGTCCTACATACACCCAGGCACAGGGATTTTTCGGGGTGCAGTGGCAGGTGAGTGAGCATGTACATTTCAGAACTCACTGCAATACACCCGTGTGCATAGAAGAGGAAGAAAACAGCAACCTCCATAAAAGAATGGCTGGTTCTGGAGAGGACAGTGCCCAACTGATCACGCTGCCATTGATGACAGCAAAGAAAAATATCCATTATAATGTCCACGTTTGCACAAAGGGAGGGAGGCAAAATGTAAACCAAGCAACATTTACTCCTTTAAAAGGTTATTTTCAAAGGCTCCTTCTCTGCTGCAAGACAAATAAACCTTGTGTACCTTTGCACTTACTTCAGGTGTTCAGCGAGAATTTTTTACTTCAAGTACATTCACATTGACTTTCCTTCCTTACTTAAATCACAAAAGATTTTGAGGACAAAGAATGTATTGATAAACAAAATATCAGAAGTAAAGAGAAAAAGAAATACTTGTTATATCTGCCCATCCCCTGTATCCAAAGCACCTAGTTTGCCCAAAACAGCTTTACAGGGCATATGGCAATTTTTATCATCTTTCTTATTTATGATGAATGAACAAAGCCAGAAAAGAGTTCGTCTGCAAAGTTTTCGTGTCAGAAACCCATACTTTCTTTTCCTGTCTAACACTACAGAGGTGGAAATCAGTGAGGGCACACTATAAAGACAATGTCGGGAAAAGGGTCTGGAGAGACATTTAAAGGGAAAAATGTCTTTAAGAGTTATCTGGCTATGAATATAAATCTCATTTTTGACAAACCCAGCCATGTGATTTTTCTCACACCACTGCAGAATAGAGGCAGAACTATTTGTGCTGATGTGAACTTGCCTGTGTAAAGACAACCCAAACCACTCAAGTACTTTGGGTTTGACATATTTCCTTTCTGGAAAGCACTATGTGTAGATACACTCACACACAGAGGCAACATCCAGTAACTCACAAAGCTCTAAAAAAAGAGCATTGTTAATATTTAGGTCACCCACTTTATAACTTAGTAGAAAACTGTGGAATAAAACCCATCCAAATGGGAAAAAAAAAAGTTTAAACCAAACCAAACTACACTTTCAGGCCCTTAGTATGTGAGCTGTAAAAAACAACACACAATTCCAGTTGGGAAAAGAAAAAAATCAATTTTGTATCATTTGAGTGACTAACTTGTCACTTCATTGTGAAATTGGATTTTTTTTTTTTTTTTTCCTGTTAGCTGCCCTCCTTTCTCAGGTACTTAACTTTTCCAAAGTTTACCTTTCCCACAATTTGTCTATTAATAAACCTTCCTTAGTGACTGATTAGGAGCCATTTTGTTGTCATTCATATTTCTGGATTTGAAGCTGCGAATCTAAAAGACATCTATATAGATAATTTCCATCATCTGTTACTCCATTCTATTCAAAGAGGGAAAGATCAATAGGTTACTTTTTTTTTTTAAGTTTTGTGTGTTATAGAGCATAGCAACAGAATAGAAATATATCACATTGTGAGAAATAAGAAGATCAATTATTTTTTCTTACAGATTTTTTTTTTAATAAACACAATCATTTTCCTTCTTCACAGGAAAATAAGTTTTGTGATTATCAGTCTCACTTAAAACAATATTTCCAATTTATGCATTTTTGTATAGCTCTCAAAGGAAAGGGAAAGAAAACTGGTCAGAATTTTTTGCAAAGTAGGATTGTCCTGGTTTGAGTTAGAACAGAACAAATTCTGTTCAGTGATTTTAATTTTCAGCTAAGAAGCTATATACTCAGCTATATACTCTAAGTAACTGCACTTTCTGAAGGTAACGGCATATTTTTACAGACAGTTTCTGCTTCTAGCAGTGATAACACTTGAAGTATACAGCTTCTACCAAGGACTGGAATGCAGAAAGGTTCTAACTTACACTTGCTCCTATAGAACCAAGGTCACTGTGAAATCTCACGCCACGTGTTGAGGTGCTGTAAAGCAAAAGGCCACACCTGCAGTGAGGAGGGGACAGGACAGGTGACCCAAAACCGACCAACAAGGGATTCCATTCTATATATGTCATATTCAGTACAAAGCTGAGGTTAGAAGGTTAAGCTTTCTTTTTCAGTGGCTGATATCCAAGGAGGATTTTGTCTGATCCCAATCCCTGTTTTCCTGAATTCAATTCCTGAATCCAGCCTCTGAATCTGGTTCCCATCTGCTCCTGAGTCAGTCTGGGACTTCCCCAGTGCCTGCTGCGCAGCATCAGTGGCAATGATGAGATGTTTGCCACTGGGGGGTTGAGTTCAATATTGGGTTTGCACACACATTTGTATATATTCCATTATTTTCATTGTTTATTAAAGCTGGTTTAGTTTTCTTTTCCAGTCTGTAAGTCTCTCTCCTGATTTTCCTTTCTCTTCCCCTTTGGGAAGGGAGAGGGATTAATAAAAAGAATCTCCCATTTATCTAGTGGCCAGCCCAGCCCTGACCCTTGACAGTGTATTTATAAGAAAAGGTAGCTCCAGCAGACTTCCAGCAAGCCCCAAGTAGATTTCAGGTTTCACCTCATGAAGCTTATGTCTGTACAGGATGTGTGCCATCATGGTCATGTAAAAGACAGTGATATGCAATCTAACTGGAACAAGAATGGCTCTGATACTTGAGGCAGCCTGTGTGCAGCAGCACGTGGATTGTTAACTGTCCAGCTTGGAGTTCTGTGTTACCATCTGCCATGCAACCACTGCTTTGAAGATGCTAGTGAGCCTGAGCCTCTGTGGAGCACGCAAAGGGCGTTGCACAGCTTCCAGGGTCTGCAGCTCCGAAATAAACTTGCTGTGGGAGCTATTGAAAGCTGAGGTCAATAGGTCTCCTAAACTTCCACGTTTCTTGTTTGGAGCCATCAGATCAGAAATCTCTGCATCTCTGGGAATCGTGGCTGAGCTAGGGCATTTGAGCATAGAGAATTCCCTGAGATTCCTTTTGGAAAAATACTTTTGGGTGATTTTAAAAATAATTTTATGGGAAATGTTCCTTCCCACGTTCACTTTTTAAGCTCACAGTGAATATTTTCCCTAAAATGGAAACTTTCAGCCAAAGTTAGTGAAATGCTATCAAATCCATTTCTAATGCTATTTACTGTACTCAAGTTAAAGCTGCTGTGAAAGGCTTAGGCTGACAAATATCCAGTCTTGCTTGCAAAAGATTTTTCTTTGTTTCAACCACTTTGTATCTCAAAATGATTACTGGGAAAGACCATTCATGTTATTTGGGTTGCGTAATGACTATGCACTCTGCAGAGTACTGAGTGACAAAAGGCTCCAGAATCATCCCACCAGGAGATGGAAAGATGAACACTAGAGAGCTATGAGGAATATTTGACACTTTTTATGCTTTCATCTGTTCATTTGCTTTTTTAATTCTCAATCTTTTCAACAGCTGCAACAAAACCCACTTATGTCCACATCCACTTTTGCCCTGCATGAAGCTGGAAGGTGCCTGATAGAAAACCCTGTAGAAGACAAGCCTGCCCATGACCCAGCACAGTTCCATGGGGTGCTTCTGCCTGTCTGCAAAGTCAGCGAGGCTTCATCCAGCTCTGCTCCAGACAAAGTGCAGCTGGGCATGCACGGCTCTGTCTTTACTTCAATAACTTCTACTAGCAAGGCCATTGTTTCTAAATATCCCTGAAAGTGGAACTTCCAGCTCAGATGAATGGGTGACTGTAGTTGGCTGTATTATCAAGTTTTCTGAATTTTTCAACCTCAGAGCCTCAAAGCAAAGACTTGACGATGACACCCTTTATACCTGAAGGGATTCCAGCAGGCCGAATCCTCTCTTGAGCTGTCAAAGCTTCAGGTGCCTCTTGCAAACAGATAGGAAGCCATGTCTGAACTGAAACATTGCAGCCATTTAAGGATATACAGCAGTAGCACACAGTAATCTGGCAAAGGAGGGTAAAAGAAATGCTATATCAAACTGAAATGGCAGGAACATTCACAGGTAGGAAGAATGCAATTGTGCAGGCTGGAAAAAGGCCAGGCTGCCATTCATACTGTAGAGCTGGCATTTCTCAAAATAAAATAACAGACGATTTTGTGAACTACTGTGGGACATATATTTTACTAACTAAATCTGTAAGGTAAACTCTTTTTTTTTTTTTTCTCAAATAAATGTAAGAAACATGAAATGTCATTATATATATAGACATATGCATATATATGTATCTATACAGTATTTATACACATTCATCTTTTGGTTGAGAACAGATTAATTTTCTGCAGTAGATAAAGGAGAAAACGTTGATCTCTGGGGCCTCATGATCATCTCTAGCCTCCAGTTGCAAGAAAGACCTCAGACATAAAAAATATAGGAAGATATGTTGGAGGCAGCAACTTAGACTTACAGGGTGATACACTAGGATGTTATAGATTTTGTTACTTTTAGTCTCTCAGAGGTAGCAAAATAGCTACAAGGAGGGGCATGTTGAAGGAAAGACAAACAGAAGGAGAAATGTAACTAATACACTGAGCAGAAACAGGTGTACAACTCTGCAAAGAGACAAAACTCCATTTCCCACTCTGCAGCTGACTTCTGCAAGATGTATCTGGTGAATAGAGGTAGACATCACAGGTGCTGGCTGGGAGCTTTGTAATAGGTAACGCATACACAGAAACCTGTTCCCTAATCAAAACTCCTATATCATGTCTTTCAAAAGCCCTAACAGTGGAAAATGGGGGGGGGGAGGGGAGAGAGTCACTGCACTGCCAGAAAAACAAACAACAAACCCTAAACCAAAACAACTGAAACAACACAGGAAGGTGGTGTGGTGTGGTGTGGTGTTGTGTTGTGTTTTGCGAAGTGAACAGAAACCACCTACATGGTAGAATATTGCCTTTCTTAGATGCTAAGCAATAGCTGGCCTGTCCCTTGTCCCCAGGAGTTGTATGTTTATGTAAGATTGAAGTGCTGTAAGACAGTGTAGCAACAGAAAACTGAAGTCAAATATCTCAGTGTAAGTCTCCCTCCAGGTCTGTGACTCAAACAACTAGATTAACTGGTCTTCCTCCAGTGATACAGGAAATTCATGTGACTCTCTGTTGTCCAACAGTTCAGTCCCTTCTGCTGATCTTAACAGGTCATACACTTTCTCCTTTGTGATGCTGTGGCATTTGGGATGAAAGCAAGCTCTGAGGGCAGTAATTCCTTCCACTTGAAAAGAGAATTCTTGAAGCAGCACTAAAAGGGAAAGTCACCATGGAAGATCCCATGTCCCTGACCTCACCTCTACAATTTAAATTTCTGGATTTGCACAGCAAACTAAAACACTCATTAAAATTTTTTTCTCGGTGAAGAATGAGCTTTTTTTGAGCCAGAACAAATGAAGCGAGAACATTTATCTTTTTCTCAACTCTTATTTATACAGGTGTCTAACAGTTGGGCAAGTTCTTTGGTAAACAAAAATAAGTGAATTAAATAGCAGTAACAGTCTTATTCTTTCAGCCAGGGTCATTAATTTGATTAGGCTGAACATGAACATAGGGAAAAAGCAGATATTTTATCTCTAAATCACTCAGGCTAGCCCGGTTATTGTTATAGCTTGACATGAACAAACGCAGTAGTATGTCCAAATCCGGTGTTCCCACTTAAAATTGATGTTGAAAAATGAGGAATAGTTCAAAAGAGCTACATGACTCAGTGAATGAATGATCTATAAAACATGCCTGGTGGTGGGAAACTTGATACACTCAATCTATCTGCTTTATCTGAAAGGAGATTAAAAGGAAAAGTCTGCTGATACCAGATGATTCTTCAGTGCACAGAAGACGGTGGAACATGTTTTCAAGTTGGGAAGTTCATCGTGGTTCCAAAAGACAAAAAAATAGACATTTTTTTCTAGTAAGAGTGATCAGCACTGAAGCACCCCTTCAAGGATAAGTTTACCTGGTTCCATGCAGAGCCTATCAGACATTCCCAGGAGAGCTCCACACACACCTTCTCATTTACATGTCTCATTGCCAGACCAGGATCCTCCCTCAGGTGCTGCAGTGCATTGACATGACACTGTACAAAGGCTCAGCAGCCTGGTTTCTCCTGACCTGGTTCACAGTGCTGGGTGCCTCTTCGTTCAGCTATGCTTTGCACCACATAGGCACAGCCTGAAGTTTTCGAGCCAAGATGGATACTCTTTGGAAGGGTACCAGTACAGAAGTCAGGCTGGAGTTTTCCCTGGAGGAGTTTTCAGTTCAGATTCAATTTGAAGAGCAATGATTCAGATTAGTTCTTGGTCCAAGCCCAGTCAAGTTGTCTGATGAACGCTGGGGTTCTGACTCATCCACCATCTTTGCTGGATTGAACTGACAATTTAACTAGAGGTGATCTAACCCATCTATAACCAACAATGTCTCTGTAGCAGGGGCAGCATGGTGAGGGGTTGTGTACAGTCACAGTGAGACAGGACCACTGGGCTACACAGTAAGGGTTAGTTCCTGCTCTTCCTCTTACTCCTCCAGCCTTGTAACACAGGAAACTTTGAGTAGAGCCCCCAGCACCGTGCACATTTCTGTTTGGTTCCCTCCCAATGTGGTGAGAACTACTTGGGTCCACCATCAAAAATTAATACCATCTCCAGCTGCTTGGTGAATGTAGGCCCTGTACCTAGACAGGAAGAAAATTTGGTTGGAAACTATTGAGAAACCTAGTTATTTACACCAGGAAGCCAGAAGGTAGCCCAAGAGAAGCCACAGTACATGTTCCAACAGACGTGGGAGGTTTGCAAGATTAACCACAGAGTAAATTATGTGTATACATCTCAGAGTATATAACTAGACTGAACTCATCCACTCATGTTTGTTTTCATCTAATCAAAGTCAATAGTTTAATGTACTCTTTATTGCTGAAGACTCAGTTCTGGGTTGTAATTATCCTGAGATCGGATGTGGACCTAGTGGTTGTATGAAATGTCCCACTTCTAAACATGCTGTTTCCTTGGAAGCAGAACTTTAAAAAAAATTTCAGATGCACAACCATTATATAAGAAGAATTTGTTCAGTTAGGTAATTTCTTGGGATAGATTATGAACCACAGAATCATTGAAGTCAGCAAGGACCTCTGGAGACTGTTTCATGCAACCCAGCTGCTCAAAGGCAGGTCGATTACAGCAGGTCGCTCATGGTCATGTCCAGCTGGGTTTTGACTGTCTCTAAGGACTGAGAATCCACAACCTCTCTGGATGACCTGTTCCAGTGTTTGACTACTCTTGGAGTTAAAGAAAGGCTTTTTTTTTCCCTAACACTGAAGTAGAATTATTGCCTGTTGCTCTTGCCCTTTCATTGGATTCCACTAAGAAGTGTCTGCTTCTGATCAAAGTCACTAAGGACACCACCACCTGAAGTATCACCTGGTTTAGAGCAGTAGTGGAATAGGCTGGGGACAGCCACAGCATGGAATGACCCTGCATACAGAAGACCTGCCTTTTCCCCTCACTGACTTGACAGACATTCATTCCACCCTCTCTCGCAAAGCACTATGAGACCTGTCCAGTGCCTGTTATATATTATTGTCATGCAAAAACCTATGGGAAGAAGTGATTATTTCTATTAACACAGCAGATATAGTTGAGAAAAAATTTACAGATTTTGAGCCACCAAGCCTTTTATAGGATTGATAATTAATGGAATTGGAAGTGAGTGGGAGAGTGTGCCCTTACTACAGATCAGAAATGCTTAACTTATACCTAAGCTGTTCACTGTAAACAAATCTACAGCTTTTTCTTTTCCAACATAGAATGAGCGAAACTATTTATTGTAAGAAAACATGAAAGGTGCCTTCAAAACAGAATAAATAAATTATATATAATTGATGTAATTTATGGAAAAATAATATGTTTGATCAGACTTGCAAGAACTAATTCTGGTTTAGTCCCATGGCCAGTCTGAGTTTTCTAGTGCAATGACTGTGTTTATGAATGCTGATACATAATATTTTTGTCTCTGGCAGCTATGTGAGACATAGAGTGCAAGAAGGATGGTAGAACTAGTTCACTTTGGCTGTTATGAAATGTAAGATGGAAATCAACACAGAACACTGACATGATTTTTAGTTTTATTTGACATTGACTGTATTCCTCTGTTCTGGTTATATGAAATTGTATCTTAGATCTGTGTGTTATGCTGGCACAGTCCTATAGTTCTTGTTCAGGTATATGTCATTGATTTCAATGGAAAATTTGTCTGAACTTTATCTTGAAGGAGAAAGATTTTAAGTCTGAGTGTATGCAACCTAAAAAAAAACTCACTCACAGTTGAGCAGACATCAGGTTAAATTTCAGTCATGATACATTCATTGGCATGATAACAGAATTTCCTGTTGATATCAGCACAAATTGTCTTCAGATCTGAAGTGCTGGTATTAAGGAGAGTTCAAGCTTAAGAAGAAACATATGTCTGTGAAAGAAGGTAGTTCCAGAATCCTGTGGTGACTAAGTTTATTCTTGCTTTCTTGAATTTAACCCTATTTTTTCATGTACCTCTTCTAGTCAGAGCTAAACCCAGAAACATCAAGTGAGCCATACCTGTCATGTAATCCCTCACTAAGTCAGATCTTCAATAGATGGACCTGTCAGAAAATGCTTCGGTCATGTTTGTCACTGCTAACAAACACATCTCAAGACTTATCCTAAATGCCATTTCAGTTCAGTTCTGTGAGATGAACTGAGTGTGGTGTTGACACTGGCTTATAGCATGGAGACACAATAAGTGGAGCTCAGAAGGTTTGGTCCAGCTCAGAGAAGCAAAGTACAGTTTTCTTCAGATTTTCTCAGAATGTACAGATTTGAAAATTGGGATAGAAATCTAAGGAGAGCAAGTCTGCATCAATATGTTTTGGCAGTAGTCTGAAAGAAATACATGGAGAGAATTGTCTACCACGGGGCAGTTGAGCATATCCACTTCCCATATCCAAAATAGCAAAGGTTCCCAAGAGATGTTAAAATGGAGCAGCTGACCTCAGTTCTCTGAGTTACGAGACGCATGCAAAATTCCCTGTCTTATTTTACACAGGCAAGACACCCCACTGAACTCAAGACATTATTTACATAAGAGCTGTTTACAAGACTGAAGTGTGAATGTCTGATCTTATCTATTGTTCCTCCAGGCTTGAACATCTTCAGTCAGTCCAGAGGAGAAATTTGCTGGGGTACAGGCTTCTGACTTCAAACAGTATGTAGGCTAGCTCATAATCACAATTGGGAATTTCAGGCAGAGGAGAACAAGTTAACAAAATAGAGAGCAACCATTACAGCAGGTCGAGCAAGACATAGTACTATACTTACTAAGGAAGCCTGGCTTCTGCAGATTGATGCTTATTCCCAAGCCGCTTACCATTTGCAGACTTCTCAGCCTTCAGTTAGAAGGCTGACCCTCGCATGCAAAAATGCACAAGAGAGCAGCCCCAGAGGTCAGGGAGTGCCTAAGCTAAGCAGCAAATACTAGGGTGAGGAACAGAGCACCATACCAATGCCTCAAAAGTAATCGGTACTTGATCCCTTCCATTCGGATTCGAAGCCAGGGGCTATGGCTGGAGCCCAGACCAGATTGGTCCTTTTGAGCAAACACACACAAGAAAAGCCTTGGCTAGAGTCCTGCTCCTGCTGCCAGATTTCGCGGTGCTCTTGGTCTGAGGAACTCAGCTGACATCCTTCTCTTCCCATGTCAAGTAAATATATGAACCCTGGTTTTTATCTCCCACTCTCAGCTGCATTTTCTGGTCTGCATGAACAGCATGGCATGACTACTATGTGCAAAAGCCAGTTTAGTAGGCAAGTTTCAAAAACACTGACCAAGGCAGGGAGGATGTCTGACAAGTAGGGCGAGAGTGAGACACCTCGTGAGCTACCCTACAGGACTGACTGATGGCATATATATTCAGTATGTGGCAAAGAGGTAAGTACTCTAGAGATTTTACTGGTAGAAATAAAAGAGCAGAGGAAATTTGGCTTCTTCTCAAGTTAGGCAGCAGCTGAACAGAAGGCTGAAGGATCAAAATTTTGGACACAGACAATTGAAGTGTCAGTCTCTATGAATGTAGCTACTGGTGCCTAGAAAGAGATTAATTTAAATCTGCATATCAAATGTACATCAGAAGAAAGGTGCCTTCAGTTCAGAGTAGCATTTAGCAACTGTGCATAGTCAAAGAAATGTTAGCACACTGCAAATCTTTTTTTTTATTATATTTTAATTATACTGGTGATATTACCATAGGTATTGATGAAAATGCAAAGCATATGGCTTAGAGATACAATAAAAAGACATGTTTTTTGAGTGAGACTGGGTGATACTCTATCAGTAAAAGTACAAATATGGGTATTTTTTGAGGATTAGAAAAAGCTTGGATACTTGACTCTGAAAAAGAAACTAGCTTTCATTAAAATGTATATAATAAAATGCTATAAAATAAACAATATTCATCAATATACACCAATCAAATATTTGTAAATGTATTTTATATCCTTTCTGTGAGCAGCTTTCAATGTAATGAACCTCTTTATGGTTTTAAGACAAACTAATCATCAAGTTATTTTTTCATTTTGCACATGATGCTAATCGTGCTTGTAGCTTTATGGTGCTGAGTACAATGACTTTTTTATTTCTAGAATTCAAGTAATGCTTTTATAAACTTGTCTCATGCTTATTTTTTTATAAAGCTGCACAGAAAGGTCAAAGAAAGGGTTGCCTTTTATATTATGACAGCCCCCAGTGGGTTAAAGAATAAAAGTGGTTTATAAATAAAAGCCTCTTTCATCTGTCCTTTGATCCCCCCTCAACAAAACCTCCTTGCAAGCATTTTGCTTGACATAGTCATAATTTCTAATTAGTTTCAAAATATCTACAAGACAATGTCTTGATCTTCAGTTATGGGTGCACTCTGCTGGGAACAGAGAAAGGAGTTTGTTGCGCAGGGAGGGAAGACGCCATATACTATTAAAGTCCATGATTTTTGGCTCCCTGACCCTTGATAAACTGGGCTAGCAATTAGATTCCAAACATTTCAGGGCAGGTCCATGGCTGGAGCCAGCTGGAATTACCTCCAAAAGTTATGTATCTTAGCCACAACCTTCATCACAAAAAGAGCTTCCAACTTGTTTCTGTGCTGGGAGCCATGAAAATAGAAGTTCTTTGGGGCAATCCTGGACATTCACGCTGGGTGATTTAAGAAATGCGTGCCACCAGCTAGCCTCTCAGGCTGAAGGAATGGGAGGTACATCATATCCACACTTCTGCTTCTGTACTCCCCTGCTCTGTTTTTTATGTGGCCTGAAACATGTTGTGGGGAGTTACACCCCATGGAGAAAGAAAGCAGGTTAAGAAGGTGACCCACAGACCTTTCCCAGACTCTGGCAAGGAAGTGAAATGGATGCCCAAAGAGAAGAATGTCCCACATCAAGCTTTGTGTGTCCCAGACTCACAGACAGAGCGGGGCACCAAGTGTAGAGCAAACTGTTTCAGCCTCTTGTTCCTATGGGCTGGGAATAAAAGCATCTTTGAAACGAGGAGAAACCCCTCCTATTAGAAGTCTAACTGGGCTATGTGAAAGAGAAATAATTAATCTCATGCACTGAAATAGATGAAAATAGAGATGTTTTAAAAGGAACACCTTTAACACTGTCAATAAATTATTTTTCCTGTTTAGCATTTGAAGTCTTAAGCTGCTTGTAGCTTGTTGCTTACGCTTAAACTATGTGGGGTTTGTTTAGTCCTTTTTTTTTCTTTATAAAATTAAAGCTTACAAATGTATCATTAATTTTTATTTGGTAACAACAGTTTTCCTGCATAAAAGTGACTCTAGCTGATCATTAGAACCATACTTCAAAAGGCAAAGAAAATATATTGATTGGGTAGAATTTGAATGGCAAGAAATACGTGTTTATGATTTTATTAATGGACAAGCACTATCTTATTAAATCTAAACTGGATGTGCAATGAGAAATACTAATACAAACCCCTTCAAAGACAAAATTTAAATACACAGTGGTACACAATGAAGTTCTTGTAGAAAATAGAGGTGGTTTAAAAAAATCTTTCCACTTTTGAAGAGACCAACTTGCCATAATTTTGCCATTTGAGTTCACAGTAATGTCCCCAGTGTAAAGTGTATTGCTTAAAAGAGCTTAAAAGAGCATCTTTCTGTTTCGATTGTACATTTGTGCAGCTCCATTAACTTCCAGGCTACCACTTCCAATTGATAACAGTACAAAACAAGATTTGGGCTGGAAAAACTGAAACTATCCAGCTAAAAAGTAGTAGGGTAGACACAAACTATCAAACACTGACCCTAAAAATGCATTTCAATGACATTAAATTCCTATGTACAGTAGAATATCATTCGTCTTGACTCCCTCTTCCTCTCCTCCCCAAGCAGCTGTTCAGCTGTCATCAGGAGTCAGAGCAGCTGGAGATGGTTGTGGTCAGCATCATGGACCAAAGTTCACCCTCTCAACCCTGTTAGTGTTTGACTGCAGCCGGGTTTTCAAGTACACAGAAAAGTCTTCTTCCTCTAGAATTTGTTTTTCGTCCAACAACATAATGGGCCAATTGGAAGTAGCCAGCCTATTCCAGCTGTTTCTCCTGATACTCTTAGGCTGGTAAGCAGACTCTCTAATCCTGTCTTTCACTAAAATACCTAGCAAAGCCACAATGCCCACACATGCGTTGCAGGTTCCTTTGTTTTGAGCAGGGACAGTTTGGGCTTTTAGTGTAACTCTGCTGTTGCTTCACTCATCTAGTTCCAGAAAAACAAAACAAAACAAAAAAACAACAAAAAACAAGTGTATTTGGTTATTCTTTAATGAAGGAAGGTTATTAGATCACTGATCTGAACACAAATACCTCAACCCAGAGCAGCAGTGGGTTTGTGAAAGACTTATTGGGATACCAGAAAGGAATTTCCCGTATTTACTTGGAATAAACTATTTTCTGCAACAAGTCTTAAGATTATGAACACTGTTTAAAGTGAGAAGTTGAAGGCACATAGACACAACAAAGCTGAATTTTTGTTCAGAAGGGAAGTTAATGACTTCCAGTTGTTTGGTGTTTCACAACCAGCTCCTTCAAAACTGGAGACTCAGCCTTTGTGATGCTTGGGATTAGACGACAACATCAGGGCACTTGTGTGGTCTAGTGGGAAGATCGGTTAAAATTTTCTTAGTGTTCTGTTGGCCATGGGGATATAGATACTTTGCTGGAAATTAATTACATTTGGCTCATGGGTGAGAGTATCAAGGGGTACATATCCGGGTCCTTCTGGCTTGTTAGGGAGATGACAATGTGCAATGGGGAGGGCTGCCGTGGCATGGAAAGGAAGGGCAGATGGTGGCAGCTCTCCAGAGCTCAGCAAACCCACTCAGTCACTCCGTTGGCAACTTTTTCTCTTGCTGTCCCAGAAGCTGAGGAGACAGATGGATAGAAGGAAGTTAGTGCTGTGGTAGACCTTCGCTGTGGTACACCTTTGCTGTAGCACATTTTGACATCTTTGGAAAGGGGAGACAGGTGACAGTGTGTTCTCCCAGCTGCTTTGGCACAGTGCCAAATCTGATTGACAGTCTGGAAACTGGAAAACACTACATAATAAACTGGGAATTTCCTTAATTCTAATCTATAGCCTACATTTTCCAAGATATTCAGAGAATTTAAAAAACAATTTTTATGCATAATAAGCCAAATCATGATGATTTTATGTTGGAAAGCATGCTGTGAAATCAGTGAGATCTTTTACTAAGTTAAGGTCCAGAGGATCTTAACTTAAAAAAACAGAAGAAGAGGAGTGTAAAGTAGGAAACCTTCCAAAATGCCAGTTGACTGTCTAAGGTAGCACAATAAGCAAATTGTTTCCAGAGTTTCTCTGTCTTCAAAGTTAATTTAAAAAGTCCAGCTGGTTAACAATCTAGAAGTCCAGTAGCTTGTATTATACCACATACAATTGACTTTTCTGTCTTAAAAAAATGCACAAATAATTTGGTAATTAATGACCAATAAAAAGCCCTGTTTAAAAGTAAGTATGCTAAAAAGATCACCACTGAGGAAACCAGGTCATTTTCTTGTTGCTGGCCTTTACAACATACCTGAAGAATAAGGCCTTGCACAAGTGACACCCTATAACAAATCTGAATCCTCAAAGACTATACCTTGAGATGTCTTGGACTGCCTGCCTCAACTGAAGGCAGTTCAGAAGTTCTTTGCAGAAGATATACTACCAGTAATTACAGAGCACAGTTTAGCTGCTGAAGATAAAACTGATAAAAGTTTCTAGGACTTTGCCGGAAAAGGCTTGTTATTAATACAGAGTTAGACTCCTCTGCCATTAGCCAACAAAAACCCTCTCAGACCCACAGTGTTCTGTCTCATAGAACAAGTATTTACCAGTATCATAAATACTTTTCCAGGTAAGAGAAAACAGCTTTACAAATTTTGTTTGTATTTCACTGTATTTGAAGTGCCGTTCAGTCTGAACTTACCATGCTCAGAAAAGAAAAAGAGAAACACAGGAGATCAGGTCTGCAAGTAAGAAAATCTATGTCCATTTGAATTTCATGACACTACTACTATCAACGAGTGAAACACTGCTATGAACATTATTAGAGTTCTGCAATGGATTTGTGCTAGGATGAGGTAGCTACACAGTGAAGATACATACCTAGTATACGTATCCTTGAAACCTTCTTCAAAGAGTGTGTTAAACAAATTACTGTTATACATAGTTCAGTGTCAAGGTATTGAAAACTCATTTTGAATTAAGCATTCCTCTGTCAGGGTCCACATGAACAATTAATGAAGCACAGTCTCAGAGCCTGAGCAAGATAAAAAACACCCTGGAAAGAAGATAGAGCTCATAAAAGACCCACAAGAGTTCAGGATGCAGACCCATAGAAGTCTGTTTCAAGCCATGGGCTCCTTATTCTCTGTGTTCACTCACTCCATTACTCACGTAAATGCAGCACTCCACAGCTAAGCTGTGGTAGCCAACAGATCCTGGGAAGCACACAGGAAAGCACAGAGATCTCCACCTTGGTGCTTGCATCTACAGGTGGCAACTGAGAGGAAGACAGCCAGTCAGTATCTTTGTTGGTGATAACAGTAGTGGCCAGGGCACATGATGTTTTCAGTATTGTTGGTTTCAGAAGAAAAAGGCAACTATAAAACTGCAGTCCAGAAACTGCAGAAGTACTGAAGTGAAATGGAGGAACACATTTTTCTTAAAAAGAAACACAGAAATTGCTTGAGGTCAAAAAAGCACTAAAGAATTTGAGGTCACAGTGCCAGTTTCGCAAATCTGGGTCTGCATCTGTAGGTGCAGGGCTACATTTCAGTGCCAGATAGCCCCAGATTCTGGGGCTGCATCCCTGAAAAGAGAGTAGATGGCAATTGGAAAAAGGACCGACAATGCAAATCAAAGCTCCCAGGGGACCCAGACTTAGCTTTAGATAATGCAACAGAAGACCATCATCACAGGCACTGAGCAGCTTTGGAAATATTCCCTGCTGCAAGGTTAAAGCTAAACAAATACGGATGATAAGAGGGTGTCATGCAAAGTGTATGGATAGGAGCGAAGGGAACCCAGCAAAGGTCGTAATAATGTCATGGCCATCACCGCATAATTGCTTGAACAAAGAAAGAAAGGGTGCGATGGTTTCTTGGAACTGTGCTTTACATTGAAAAAATTACGACTAATGTTGTTGTCTGAACTTGCAGCTTTAAAGCATGAATGCTCAAAACCATTCAAAGAGCAACAGATGCAAACCTTAAGAAAGTGCTTGAGAAACTGAAGGATTTAATTAAAGAGGCCCCAGTTCTAAAATACTATGACAATAAGCACAAAAGTAACTTGTTCATGGATGCATCCCAGGAGAGTATTGGCACAATACTCTTTCAATAACACAGTTGAAGCTGGAGACAAGTGGCTAATGCATCATGGCCACTAACAAAACTGAATATAAATATGCTGAAAGAATGAAGGAGGCTTTGGCCTTAAGCCATGGCTGTAAAAAAAATTCCTTTATTTATGGGATACCACTGTTAGCTGAAACTGACCATAAACCACGTACTGCTATTGCCAAGATAGGCCTGATAAATTCCTCCTGGATAACACAGGGATAATTTTTTTTTCAGCTACAAATGTATGTTTTACAAATTGAGTAAGCCTGGGTGAGATTTGGTAGTTGCAGGCAAACTCCTGGTCATTTTATAAAACGTCCAGACGTTGATCATGGATGTGTCAAGCCTCCTCCCCCCGAAAAAGAAAACCCTTTCCACTTGCAGGCAAAACATGGACTCTGACTGCCAGTATCATTAATGAGTTTGAGATAACAAGAAAGATAATTCAGGCTTTGGCACAGAGCTGCCAAGTGCCATATTGTATCCCCTTGTACCTTGTCAATGAGGCCTGAGTAGTACATGTAGATTTTTGAAAGGTTGAATGGAGAATCCTGAGCATATTAAAAAGAGGTACATGAAATCCATTAAAGGATGAGACTTCTAAGAGAAAGACCAGAGACTTTTGAGAAATCAATAGTGACATTAATGCAATTCAATATTATTTCCAAACTTTGATTATGTCAGCAATAAAGAACAACTCCCTTCAAAAGAATCCATGAAGATGGCAAAAGGAAAAGAAGCATGTGTAACTATTCCTGCTATTTTTATTTATTACACTAATAATAATGAAATAGTGTTATTATTGTTGCTGCTGTTTCTGTTGTTACTGTTATTTCCTCATCATGGCCTTCCTAGAAGTTACTGCAGCCAGAAAACCATATAGCCATATACCATACTCATTTTAACTTATTACCACTAATCCCCAGTACTTTCAAACTTTCAAGACTAAAGGAAAAAGTCGGAAGAACATAGTGCTGTCTCTAAAATAAAAGACTGGGGAGGTGAGCCTGATTTCCATTTAGTGCCAGTGTAGGCAGCTGTGGAGAAGTGCTCTCTTGCAAGGGCAAGCTGGAGTGTGCCATTTTGCAGAGGCTCTTGCTGTACTGGGCTGGTGGGTTCAGCAAGGAACGTTGAGTGGGAACATTGCAAGGTTTGTTTCAAGCCTGATACCAAGCACTCTGTTGTGGAGGTGGAAGCACAGAGCAACTTCAGCAGCTGCACAGGATGAGCTTCACGCAGGCTTATGGCTAGCTTGGCTGGTGGCTGAACACACCTTTTTCCCACTCTGTGTCTGAGGCTGTATCAGAAGCTATCCACAGGTTATTATCCAAGATAAGGCTGCCATCATACACAGAGAGAGTTCTTGGCAAAAAAAGCTGCCTGTCAAATCAGTGGTGGGTGACTAGGTGTTCAGGGACAGTTAGATGCTCTCCATCCCTTGTTTTTTTTTTCGGTTGTTTTGTGGTGTAGTGTTTTTTGTTTGTTTGTTTGTTTTTTAATTGGTTTTGGGTTTTTTTTGTGTTTGGTTGGTTGTTTGGGATTTTTTTTGTGAGTGTGATGGAATGGAAGCATTTAAGATACAAAATTAGTTATTTGTTTTGTTGTCATGAAGCTGCAAAATGGTTAGGCAAGATTTGTTCTATGCTGAAAGTTAAGTTTAGAAGATTTTTTATTTTTGGAGGGCCTGGTGGTTTCAGACGACAGAAGACAGTCTATTTGTTGTATTTTCTTTCTCTGGAGTTTAATTATTTCCTCTGTATATATTAGGCTACCTCTTCCTTACTATAGGTGCCTATTTTTCGTGAAGAATTTTTTAGAGGTAACCGATTGAAAAAACACAAGGTGAATTCATTATACTGATTGATAAACCTAGAGCTGTGTTTTCCATTATGCAGTTCCCCTGTAGAAAGTAACTTCTGAATTTTATTCTAGAAAGAATGTGGAAAATTGATGTACTATCTTTACCCTTTCTGCCTTTCTGCACTTTGTTTATCCATAGAAATAGATTTTGACCTAAAATAAGATGAGGCATTGCTGTCAGTCATCAACATGAATATCTGAGACTAGCACGCAAAACTTGCTGCAAAATGGAGCAAACTTCATACAAATCTCACAGAGCTCCCCAGTCTCATATTAATAGTTGAAGAAAATTGACCTCTGCCCATCTGCAGGAAATGACAATAAAATGAAAGTTAATGACTCTTGTACATCAGAGGTAAGATGGAGGTTTTAAATTGCTTCAGCTCTGAGCAGGGACAGAGGAATGCCTAGCTGCGTTGTAGCACAGCAATTAACAGATTCTGTGTACGCACTTGCACCTCGAATCTTCCACATAACAGCTGTAAAGAAATGGGAAAATACTAAAAGGAGAATTGTCTCTGGTGCAATTTGAGAATACTGTAGAATTTTGCTTCATTGTTACTGTTAACATAGTAAATTCAGTAAAGATTTTCCTTACTATTTCCGTAGGAAGAATTGTCTGCTGGCAAAAGTTCAAAAGTTAAGGAAGATTTATACACTGGAGTCCTATTTCGTATTCCTTGGGTAGAATCTCACATTCTCTCAACTTTCACCTCGAAGGAGTCATTAGCATTTATCAGGTAAATAATCTGTAAAAGGCAGATTATATCCCTATAAATCCATTATAATTACATTGATTTCAAAAGTGTTACTTAAGATTTATGCCTGTGTAACTGAGCTCACAGTTGGTAACATTTCTAAGGAAGACTCTAAATATTTCCTCAAGAGAAAACAGCCCTTACCATGTGCTATTTTTTTCAGTTCTATATGTCCTCACCTACCATCATAATGAAGTATTTTATATAAATACAACATGAGGTAACGACACCAACGGAGAAGGAAAATAAATTCACACTAGACTTTTGAGCTGAAGTCTTCCCACCTGCTTTTTATTAGCACAGACCACCATCTTAACATCATATTTTTGTTTAATTCAGCTCATCTATTCCCTCTTCACCTTGCCTACTCAACAAAAATTTTTCTTCTCAGTTCATTTTCATACCAGGCGTATAAGTTACAACTGGTAATCTTCACAGACATCCCAGACTAACTTCTCTGAGAAAAAGTGTATTTATCATCTATTTTATGTTGCATATCCAGACACTAATGGAGAATTCTGTGTTGATGAACACAAGCATATTTTGAAACATCAGCTCGTCCTTCACTGAAACTAGGCTGAAGCCTGTGACGTGCTGCGGACACTGCTTTAGGCCTGCAGGAGTCCCAGCAGCAGATGCTGGAGCCCTTTGTGCTGCTGCTATGAAGAAAACATAACATTGGGTTTTTTTGCACAAAATGTACACATTTAATGAATGAAAACAACATGAATACTCTAATGGAGGTAATTTATTTACTCACTGATATAGAAGAACTAGCTATCCTAAGCATCTACATGGTCAGTCTCAGAAATATCTTAAAAGTGTTATTGTTTCAATTATAAAGTTACGTCTTCTAAAACTGTTTGTAAAAAGGCAAAGAACTAATGAGCATTAGTATCTCTTGACTTTTATGACTTTTGTGGGAGGAAGCAGAATCACATAGGCTCCAATCTGTTCTAATTCAAGTTATCTATTCATGTAACAAAGGCATGTATAGAAGCTGTACTCCAGACCAAGAACCCAGAAGTGTGGGATGTCTGCAACACCATGGGAAACAGGAGTGGATGCTCTGCAGGAACCAAATTACTGAGGATCATGCTGTGAACCTCAAATTAGCAGCCTCACTTAAAGTAACAAAATACTTAAAAGTAAAAACAAGGAAAAAACCCCACATCATCTTATGGAAAACTAAGTGCTGGGAGGACAGAAATGACAGAAAGAAAAGCACATGATCAAGTACACCAAATACCTGCGCAACCAGATAGTTTCAGATGTGTTTTTTATGTAAAAATACATATTTCTTTTTGTCTTCTCACATCTCAGTAATTTCCTCATATATAATCACATTAAAAAAAAAATCTTATTTTTATTTTGACAATTTATCTGGGCAAAAAAGACTAACAAAAATATTACCATCTTTGACGAGATTTACTGCTGGCACAGACAGATTCTAAAGCAAGCAGTGGAAGCCATTGCGTGTCTGTCCCATCCCGATTTGGTCTAAACTACTGTGGGAGAGGATAGGTTTTTTGTGGATCACCCAGAATGAGATTAGGGCACAAATGAGGCCAGATATCAATTCCCAAATTCTACAATTTTATTATTGTATTTCAAGAAAACAATGCAACCTAAAAAGAGTGACCCTCCTCAAGGTCAACCACCTAGCACCCTTGTGGCTGAGCAGTTACTTGTTGATGGGTACTAAAACCACTAGGTCAGTCTCTGCCAGTTGCTTAACCTCAAGGCCTCCTGCTATTCTTGCAGACAGAAAATCTTGCAAACAATGTTTGAGACAGAGCATGACTGTCACCTTCTATAGTGTCCTCATCCTTATCAGCCAGGGTTAGAGCCCACATCAATAATCAGGGACAAGTCCCCAGAGGTTAGGTGGCATGATTTTAACAAGATGCCTGTTGCTCGAAGCAAATTCTAGTACTTCTTCTCACAAGGCAGTAGGTTCACCACTTAACACAGAAGCATAGAATCATTTAGGTTGGAAAAGACATTTAAGATTATTGAGTCCAAACATAAACTTAACACTGTCACTATAAACCACATCCCTAAGTGCCACATCTACACTTCTTCTTAATGCCTCCAGGAATGGTGACTTCTGTGGCCAGCCTGTTCCAATTTTTTGTTTAACAACCCTTTCAGTGGATAAATATTTCCTAATATCCAAACCAAACCTCCCCTAGTGCTTCTTGAGGCCATTTCCTCTTGTCCTTTTGCTTGTTACTTGGGAGAAGAGACTGACATCCACCTTGCTACAACTCCCTGAAGGGAGTTCTTGAGAGCAAGAAGGTCTCTGCTGAGCCTCCTTTGTTTCTGCATACTAAACAGTCTCAGTTCCCTCAGTCACTCCTTACAGGGCTTTTTCTCCAGGCCCTTCACCACCTTTATTGCTCTTACTTGGATGCACTTCAACACCTCAACATCTTCCTTGTAGTGAGGGCCCCAAAACTAAACACAGTATTCTATGTGGGGTATCATCAGTGCTGAGTACAGGGGGACAATCATTTTGCTTGTCCTGCTGACCACACTATTTCTGACAAAAACCAGGCTGCTGTTGGCCTTCTTGGACACCTGGGCACACTGCTGATGACCAACACTCCCAAATCCTTTTCTGCTGGGCAGCTTTCCAGGTGATCTTCCTCAAGCCTGTAGCATTGCCTGGGGTTTCTGTGGTTCAAGTGCAGGACCTGACAGTTGGCCTTGTTGTACATCATACAGTTGGCCTCAGCCCATCAATCCAGCTCTGCAGAGCCCTTCTGCTCTCAAGCAGACCAATAGTCCCATCCAACTAGGCATCATCTGCAAAGTTACTGAGGGTGCACTCGATCCTCTTGTCTAGATCACTGACAAAGGTATTAAAAAGAACTGACCCCAGCACTGAGCCCTGGACAATGCCACTTGTGACCAGCTGCCAGCTGGATTTTCCTCTATTCACCACCATTCGCTGGGCCTGGCCATTAAGCCAATTTTTTACACAGCAAAAAGTACACCTGTCCAAGCCATGACAAGCCAGTTTCTCTAGGAGAATTCTGCGGGAAAAAGTTTTTAAAAACTGTCCCCTTTAGGCTCTGCTCTACAGCACAGTGATGTGTTTGTGAAAATGTTGTCCTTTAAATCATCTCACAGTCAACCAAGACTACACACAGCTTCAGCAAGTGTCTTTCCTCACCCATCCTGCATAATAATTTTCCACCTTCGCTTGCAAACCTAAATGTAATCTCTCATTTACTAGGAAAAAATGAAAATGTTGCCTGTGCCTGTTAATGTCTCCAGATGTTCTCCCATTTGCACTGCAGGGCTGTATGGGAAGAAGGATAAATGTAACTGTTGTGGTCCTCTTCCCATGCAGACCTCATTTCTCAAATTCCAGCTTGGTTCTCAAAGGAAAACCTTCTGAAAAGAACTTTCTAGAATGTTTTTCAGCTCCTTCTTACTCATCTTTGAAACTACTCAGTCTTTTTAAAATATGTTAAGTTCACATCCCAGACACTTCACTTTTTGAATCTGCAGATCTTAGTAAGTGGACCCAGGATGTTGTTATTATCTTGGAGTTTTCTAAAGAGACACTTCTGTGCAGGTATTCCAGAGGACCAGCTGAAGTATGACAAAGGAGAAGCTTTGTGCTTTGGCTGCCATTCGTACCTAGAAGCTTGCACAAGTGAAATTATTATTCAGAGTTATTAACAGATATTCAACTACAGGATCATGGTCTAGATGAAGAATAAGAACCAGATCAGTAGCAAAACTTATGGTCATGAACCTGAACACACCTGCACAGTAACAAGACATACTGGTTTTCGGCTGACTTGAGCTTCAGTTTGGGACTGGTAATCAATCTGTGCAATGCCATAATTTTTGGATTTGCTTCATAGCACTTTCTAATTATCTAGACTCTGTTTTTCTCCAGTTGCTTGTAACGCATCTCTCTCAGCGAGGGATATTTGGTCTGCTGCAACATACTGGCTCTACCATGAGTCTATTGTGTTGTGGTAACTCTGTAACAGCAACTGCTAAAACACCTCAAAAGTTTACAAAGTAAATGTGAAGCATTAAATCGTAGATACAAACAACAATAGCACATCTAGGACATGGAGCTCTTTACTTGTAC
>NW_008580630.1:0-1639 GCF_000691845.1 Merops nubicus | reverse complement strand
TTTTTTTTCAGGCTATCTTTAAAACCTGGGAAATTAATTATGTATTAAAGTTCAGCTATTAGTTTAAAATGCACAAACTCCCATGACAATGCTGCATTTAGTTGAATCTTCCACTTTGATGCACTGTCCAGCTCTTCTCATGTCACCAGAGTAAGTATTAAACCACTATAACTGTTGAACAGAATGGCTGCAATGGAATATTTGGAATTTAGGTTAGTCTTCAAAGAACAAATTATTTTTGACCATCGACTGTTACTACAAATTTTACCTGTCACTTTAAATGATTTATCACTCTAGCTTCCTTATTTATTCTAGAGTTTTTATTCTGATACAGCATGGAAGTAGAATAATATCTGAATTGGGTATAAAATAACAACTAAGTCTCCAGAATTTCCTCTGTCCTGCTTACCTCTGATTAAACCTCTTTTTTTTTCCCCCTAACTTGACATG
This sequence comes from Merops nubicus, assembly GCF_000691845.1. Taxonomy (NCBI): domain Eukaryota; kingdom Metazoa; phylum Chordata; class Aves; order Coraciiformes; family Meropidae; genus Merops; species Merops nubicus. The sequence continues at coordinate 1,189 of NW_008580630.1, read as the reverse complement.
TACTAAAAACTTGTCAAGTTAAACAAGAGGAGACAAAATCCAAGCAAAGAGGTAACAAATAAATAAAACTATAGGACAAGTTTATAAACTTTTTGAAACCCTTCTTCAAAGGGTTTCTTTTTCTTCAAAAAGAAATTCAGTTCAGAGTTCTGAATTTCTGAGACAAAGGAGAATTGGAGGGTTGCCTACACAGCTAGGATTTGTAAATTGATGTAGCTACTGAAGACTGGATGTCATTTACCATATTAATTAACATGTATTTTCATTCCACACAGGAGTACAGCAGTGTGCTCTCTATTAATATATGGGCATTTCTGTCAGAAGTAAGGAAATGCAAAAGTATACGAACAGATTATTATGTTTTATGATCTATTATTTAAAATGCCAATTTAAAGCATAATTACTTTCTGTATGGTTAATTTTTGTAATTTTTCTCATTATATAAAACACTGCCAGGCCCAAAGAATGGTGGTGAATGGAGTTAAATCCAGACTGTGACCAGTTACAATTGGTGTTCCCCAGCACCATTTTTCCAGCCACTCCCTTTTAATGTCTCTATCCATGTTCTTGATGGGGAGATGGAGGGAAGTGGTTGAGTCACCATCTCTGGATGTGTTTAAAAGTTATGTAGATATGGTGCTTAGGGACATGGCTTAGCCGTGGAATTGGCAGTGTTATGTTAATGGTGGGACTTGATGTGAAAGGTTTTATCCAGCCTAAACGATTCTATGATTCTAATGTTGCCAAGATTGTCCCTGTCCAGTAGAGAAAATTATCAGAAAATGTTCTGCTTTTGTTTTTCTTCAGAGGAAAGTTTTACCATTTTCTGTTATATTCAAAACTAGACAAGCATTTCAAGATTTATGTTTAAAATATTTTTTCTGCAGCTTTTGTGATATCAGCTTTGAAGGAACACTATTACAAGACATGAAAGAACAGCTAGCTTTGCTCCCTGTTTAATCCTTGCTCCACTGTCAAGCCATTGGTTATATGCCTGACAGAACTCCTCAGTACTCAGTGGATTCTTTTCTGAGGTCCATGAGAGCTGGCCAGCACCATTTTATTGAAATGTGAACTTCTCACCACAGGCTCAACTTGAAGTATTTTAGCCAACCAAATATTATGTACAAGGTTTTGTAACGAGACACTTCTGGCTTTGAACTTCAGAGCTATTTTCCACCAGTTAAAA
>NW_008580629.1:0-1874 GCF_000691845.1 Merops nubicus | reverse complement strand
TTCTGGAGCCCCCAGCACAAGAAGGGTATAGTGGGTCCAGAGGAGGGCCACCAAAATGATCAGGGGAATGGAGCACCTCTCATATGAAGACAGGCTGAAGGAGTAGGGGCTATTCAGCCTGGAGAAGGGAAGGCTCCGGGGGGGAACTTATAGTGACCTTCCAGTACTTGAAGTTTGCCTGCATGAAGGCAGGGGAAAGCCTATTCAAAAGGGTTTGTAACAATTGGACAAGGAGTAATGGTTTTAAACTAGGAAAGGATAGATTTAGACTAGATATTAGAAAAAAAATCTTTAATGTAATAGATCACTGGAATGGGCTGCACAGAGAGGTAGTGGAGGCCCCATCCCTGGAGTCATTCAAGGTCAGGCTTGATTGGGTCCTGGGCAACCTGACTCAGGTAGAGATGTCCCTACTTGTGTAGGGAGGTTGGACCAGATGACCTCTGGAGGTCCCTTCCAGCCTAAGACATTCTATGATTCTATCACACTGTCACAGACCTGCCAAGACAAGTGCTATGTCCTCACAGTGGAGCAAGTAACCACTGGGTGGCTGGAAACCTCTCCAGTGCCCCATGCCACCGCCTGGAACACCATCCTGGGCCTTGAAAAGCAAGTCTTATGGCGCAATGGCACTATAGAGAAAATTGTTTCAGACAACGGGACTCACTTCTGAAACAGCCTCATAGACACCTGGGCCACGGAGCACGGCATCAAGTGGGTGTATCTCATCCCCTACAATGCACCAGTCTCTGGGAAGATTGAAAGATACAATGGATTGCTAAAAACTATGCTGAAAGCTATGAGGGGAGGAATTTTTAAGCACTGGGATACAAACTTGGCAAAGGCTACCTGGTTAGTCGACACAAGAGGATCTGCCAATGGAGCTGGCCCTGCCCAGTCAAAACTCCCACGTGCTGTAGAAGGGAATAAAGTTCTTGTAGTGTGCTTGAAGAATGTATTAGGAAAGATGGTCTGGGTGAACCCTGCCTCTGGCAAAGGCAAACCCATCCACGGGATTGTTTTTGCTCAAGGACCTGAGTGCACCTTGTGGGTGATGCAGGAGGATGGGGAAGGCTGATGTGTGCCCCAATGGGACCTAATTCTGGGTGAGAACAGCCAGTGAATGAGGTTGTGTGGTGTTAATTGCTAAGTAACTGCTGGGCATAATGTAGATGGTATCAAGTAAGGGGTGGAATGTCCTGGCTCGGCTTGGTTTTCACCTGCAGTCAGGCAAGAGCTCTAGTTGGGGCAGACAGCTGAACCAGCCAGGGGGTTGTTTGCTGCCATGCTGTTTGACCAATTGTAGAAACATGTGCATCAGTAAGCAGAGATGGACTATGGGGGCAGATGATGAAAGAAATAACACCCAAGTTAGGCAATTTTTAAGTTTTCCAGTATTAACCTGTTGGGAGTAACAGTATGTGGTCCCTATGTTCCAGCAATCTATAGAAACATTCATACTTCTCTGGGCAACAGGGTACTTGAGTATTCAAAGCTGCAGTTTTAAGGCACAATCCAGAGAATGTGGAAAGGGATAAAATAGTGCAAGTTTTCTGCGGTGTTTTGCGCTGCTGCCTCAATACTAATAGAAAGATCTTTAAAATCTTCCTGCAGTTACTTAAGTGTCCAAGTATATTGGTGTATTGTAGTGGAAATAGCATACAGGCAGAAAAAAAGTTCAGTTCTGAGCTATGGTGTTGGGACTCAGTAGAAGAGCGAGCAAAGGCGGGACAGTACAAAGAATGAGCAATAGCAAAGCACATTTAAGGTCCTTAAAAGCAAAGGCTGTGACTGACTACTCAATTTCTGGAGATGATTCGTTGTAGACTACAAGAAAATCACAAAAACTATATGTTTTGCCAATGACCAGGCCC
>NW_008580628.1:0-3249 GCF_000691845.1 Merops nubicus | reverse complement strand
TAGGGCGGGTTCTGCTCACCACAACAACAAGTGGTTTATTGATTGGAAATTTGTTATAGGATTGTTATTGTAGGTTCACTTTAATTGCTTTCTTGAAAGAGTTTTGCACACCCATGCTCATTTCATCCCATAGCTCTCTCTTCCAGTAATTCAGGAAAAAGAAAAAAATGTTTGAAGCACTGTTGAATAGAAAATGGAAGGTGTTTTATTTCTATACTAGTTCTGGCATACAGAAAATGTATAAATGCTTATAAATACTATATAAGCAGTAATGTCTGGAAACTAAAACTAAACTGGGACTTAGGGATGGTCTCAAGAACAGATATAATTCTCCAAATTTTGATGTAACAGCAGTCTATGATTGTCCTTCCATTTATTTCAAAACAGTGCATGCAAAGTAACTTAATATTCTGGTTAACATGCTGAGATCGTTAATGGAAACATGGAAAATTAAAATTGAAAATAGGTATAAAACTGAAGATCCAGAAACACAATCCAAACTTACAATAAGAATCATTGATCTCCCTGGCTTATCTGAATGGTTCGGAAGCAATTTTTCCAGAGACAGTATTTTTAATGACGTATAAAATTAAGCCTATAATAATTAAAATTTGAGGTATGTTCCTGAAAATCATTATGAAAAAGTGTAAATAAGAAACCTGAACAAATAAAGCCTATGTAAGAAGTAAAATGGCTAAATTTGAGTTTCTTTATTAATTAGGGAGAGAGGTAGTTCTCCAAATCTGAAGGGTGAGGAGAATTGAAAACACAATTTCTGCTGAAAACCCTATGTCTGGCCAAGTAGCTTAGATTACAGGTCTTATTTTGATGGTTAAAGTTAGAGGACATGAATGTAATCATTTATTACCTGCATTTTTGGTACATAACCTAAATTTGAAGGTAATTTAGGATGGGATTCTCTACAAGTTTTCTTTGTGAAAATGTCTTGATCTCATTCTAAGAAAGAGCAAGACTTTTTTTCTTTTTTAAACCATAAAAATATCTGAAAAGTAAAATATTTTTAACTCAATTTATATTAAATTTTAACATTAAACATGTACACAAATTTTGTGTATATGTTATGTATATAGAGAATTTGCTATTTCTATGTACAATTATATCTATTTTATAAATTCTTTTTTGATTTTGTCATAGCAGATTGGAAGTCACATTGATTTTCTCTTTCTTCTCTTCATTTACTCTAATTTCACTGTTCCCTATTTAGACTAATTCATTAAACTAATCGCTTTTTGAGAGGGAGAGTCAAATACACTCACTATTTGTTCATGGCAGCATTGCTAGTTGTCCTTACTTTAAGTGGTCCTTCTGGAAACCATAGTGTTTGAACAGTTGCTGATAGTACTGCAAAAAAAAAAAAAATAATCATGTGGAATGGAACTCACTGTGTTCTTATTGATTTTGGTACAGATGCCACTTATCCCTACGCTAGTCAAACTCCACTTTGTTATGATGATGATCTGTTCAAAGTAGTTCACACATCAGTACATTAAAAGTGCAATTGTAATATAGTAGCACCTGGGTCCTCATAGCTACACTCTTAGCAGTAAAACTCCTGCTGCTTTTGCAGACTCCGTTTCATGTATTTATTAGAAAGAGTCCAGTTTTGTTTCACTTCACAGAAGCTGAACCTTGCTTTAATAGTACAATAACCATTTACAGTTGCTCTCTGTGAATACCATTGAAAGGTTTTATTGAAAGATAACCAACTATTTTAGAAGGTATTACTATATTATAGCAGATAGTAGGTAATCCTTTACATCATAAAAAAAAAATAAATTGTATAGGAGAGGAATGTGTGTGTACAAGTGCACATACACTTTCAGATGAGAATCTGATAGTCTTCCTCTAGTCACATTTTTTTTGTTTGTTCACTTTCCCAGTGGAAGGGATCTAAATGTGACTAAATTTCCACAGCAGCTTTTAAAATCTTAGCAACTGATAAATTGTGTAATAGCTGATTCCTGGATCAGCAAAAATATTAAATGCAGAAGGTCAATATATTTCAGTGAAAGTAAATATTACTAGTGTGAATCAAATTGCCTAACTGAATAATAAAGTATTTTACTTCTATGAAATTACATAGTTAAACTGTAAGTGTTAAAAAAACCCCAGACCTACTTTTGAAATGCAATTACAGCATTACTCAAAGGATATTTGACACACCTAAGGGTTTAGGTTTTCACTGTGATTCCTTATGAACTCCAGTAAGAGAATTTTAGAAGTGTTGACTATGAACACAGATTTGTTTGGCTGTATATTTAAGTCTTCCTAGGTTAAACTGCACCTAGATTCCTTCTCTGTTAACTTCTGACTATGGAATGATTGTAACTCTGAACCTAAACTAAAAATTTACTCTGAAATAAAGCACGCCCATTTGTGTTTACTTAATAGACAATGAGTTATTGTTTAATTAATTTAATCAATTTTAATTTTCTTAATTTCTTTTTGCCTTAACTTTGTCTCGTCCAGTCTATCTCCTTGAAGTGCTGGAGTTTAAACTCCCAGTCCTGAATGAAGGTTGGTATATGGGTGAGGTCCACAAACAAGCAACAAAGACCCCCCTGATTGCTTTTCACCTAGGGTCTGGCCAGGTGGGGGTGGGAACGAATCAGGAGATCACCACCGGATCCCCCTGCCTGCCACAGTAACTTGGAGGCAGAGTGAGAAGCCACCTCTATAAGAGCTGACTCTGCTTGCAGGTGTGTTGGGAGGTCTGTTTATGTGGTGGATGTGTTTGGGTTCTGGTTATTGGAAGAGCTCCCTGACTCTTCATAGGAAGTAGAGTTCCCAGAAATGGTGGAACAAGATTGAGACAGGAAGGGAATTATGAGGCTTTCTCTTGACAATTCTTATATGATTGGGATTGGACTGTTTGCCTGGGTCCTTCCTTCCCCCATGGCCTGGTTTTGGAATGGACTCATTCCTTTCTTTGCTACATTATGTGTTGTGAGCGAATACATTGGTCTATTCATTCCTCTAGTGGTGGGCTACCTCGGTTTTCTTGCATATAATCTATCACCAGAAGGAGAGATCTAGCTCATGTGTTGCCCATTAATGATAATATCCTTCCTAGTTGGGCAAGTGGTCAGCAGAAGACTCCTGTAGTAAATTGCACAAGAGAAAATGTTGAACTAGAAAGACTATAAATATACAACTAAAACTGAGGTTCTAAGTTTCATTTTAACTATTTCCAAAGTCAAAGTAGATGAGGATTGGGTTAGGGATCAA
>NW_008580627.1:0-1476 GCF_000691845.1 Merops nubicus | reverse complement strand
TGTTCCTTCTGCGCTGTTGTATTAAATGCTCCTTATCTAACCCACGGGGATTTGTATTTTTCTCCCTTTTCTCCCTCCCGTGCAGGGGTTGGGGGGTGAGCGAGCGGCTCCCACCTGGGGGGGCTGAGCCAGCACAGCCAGCAGGGCATTCGGTGCCGTACTGACCTCCTGTCCTCTCTGAGAGGGGCGGAGAAGCGTTTGCTTTGTGCAGCTCAGCTTTCAGCTAGAGTAGGGAGGGCTGCTACATCTTGGGGAAGGGGTTTATTATCACTTACTGTATATATTGTTTCAGTGATATTACTGTTGTCTCTTCTCTGTGGTGTTCTGTTAAACTGTCTTATCTCAAGCTATGGTCTTCTTGTTTTCTTTTCCTCCTGATTCTCCTCCCCTAAAACGTGGAGGGAAGGGGGCAGGGGAGCAATGGCTGCTGGGGTTTAGCTGCCAGCTGTGTCTAAACCATGACACCTGTACCTGTGCTGGTACATTATGTTCCCCTCAGCTCAGCTCTCCAGCCTGTCCAGGTCTCACCGAATGTCAGCACAGCCTTCTGGTGTGTCAGCCACTCCTTCCAGTTTTGTATCATCAGCAAACTTGCTGAGGGTACACTGTCCTTTCATCCAGGTCATTATTGATGAAGATGTTGAACAAGACTGGACCCAATACAGACCACTGTGGCACTACTGGCCTCCAACTAGACCCTGTGTCTCTGATCACAACCCTCTGAGCTCTGTCATTCAACCGTTCCCAATCTAAAGCTTACCTATGAGGATGCTATGGGAAGCAGCATCAAAAGCCTTGCTGAAGTTGAGATAGACAACATCCATTGCTCCATCTTCCCCTCATCTACCCAGCCAGTCATGCCATCATAGAAGGTTATGAGATTGGTCAAGCATGATTTCCCCTTGCTGAATCCATGCTGACCACTCTTCATAACCTTCTTTTCCTCCACATGCTTCGAGATGACCTCCAGAATGAGCTGTTCCATCACCTTCGCATGGACAGAGGTGAGGCAGTTGACTGGCCTGTAGTTTCCTGGGTCCTCCTTACCCTTTTTGAAGACTGGTGTGACATTGTCTTTCCTCCAGTCCTCAGGCACCTCTCCAGTTCTCCATGACCTTTCAAAGCAATAACATCTGCCAGCTCTCTCAGTGTTTGTGAGTGCAATATATATATAGCCTATGTTATATGTAGTATATCTAATACATCTTTACAATTAAAATATTTATTCATATAGATAATATATATAATATTTTATAAAATTGGACAAAAAATAAAGTAGGTACCATAAATCATTATTCCCAGAGGGATAAAAAGAGCATTTTAAGAGAAAGAAGTTGTTTCTGTTACTATAAAGTTAATGACTGTTTGTGCTTGAGAAAAAACAACTGAAACTTTAAGGAAGATCATATATTTGACATAAACAGTTATATGAGCAGACTACGTTTTTGCCAATGTCCTGGTTTGGGGTAAAATAGA